>NW_026705296.1:300000-397682 GCF_029867415.1 Vicia villosa | reverse complement strand
TCAAATCTTCCTCCTTCAGAGACTAGAGTTTGGTCAGCAGAGAGAGATTGGTTTGCAGAGATGGTGGTTAGAGCTGCAAGGGAAGGATAGTAGTGTAAAGAGAAGATGAGGTTGAGAAGAGAAAGCCAGAACCATGGTTTGGTTGTTTTGAATATGGTCATTTCTTCAATGAGCAACTTCAATGGAGAAACTGTAGCTATAGAGAAGTTGATTGTTGTGGTCTTGTGGATCAGTCAAAGAATGGAAGAATATTCAATTGTTTTTTGTCAGAAGAATAGTCAACGTTTTTTATTAACTACCGTGGCCTTATTATCCTGAGTTGTATTGTCTTATAGAAGTTCATGCGATAATTTAGTTTAATTTTATTTAAATATACATGTAAATTTGAAATCAGTTATTTAATTGTAAAATTGATAATATTAATATAAATTTAAGTGTAAGGGCTCGTGAAATAGAGAAAAAAAGAAAGAAAGAAAATTGTGTTTTAAATATAAGTATGTGAGATATTGGATCGAACTCTAGTATGGTCGAAGGGTAGCTTCTTGGTTCGACAGGATTAAACATGAAGTCGAAGGTTGTTCACATGCGTGTGTCGAAGATGCTAGGGTTGTTAGCATGTTAAATTAGGTTTTAGTGTTTAAACCCTAATTTAGTAAGTTAGCATGTTAAATTAGGTTTTAGTGTTTAAACCCTAATTTAGTAAGTTAGCTTGTTTATTAAGTTGGCTTGTGTAATGGGCCTTGTGGAAAAAGCCCATTAGTTAGTATGTTAGGTTTTATTATAAATAGCATACTAGTCTCTCATCATTGCTAAGCTGCAAATCCTAATTTAGGGTGAGAGAGGTTATTTGTTATTCTTGTAAACTTGTAATCTTGTTTTAAGAGAAAGTAAAAGAATAGTAGTTATAACAAATTCTTGTGTTCTTCTTCTCTTCCCTAATTCCTATTATACTTTGTTCTTGGCATCGTTTTTCACAACAAATTGGTGCGGTGAGCGTGGAGAAGATGCCTTCAACAAAGTATGAGATTGAAAAGTTCACCGAAGTGAATAATTTCGGTCTGTGGCGCTTAAAGATGAAAGCCATACTGGTTCAGCAGGGTTGCTTGGAAGCGTTGAAGGGAGAGGCAGCCATGAATGCAGAATTGACGGCAGCGGAGAAGAGGAATATGATCGAGAAAGCACACAGTGCAATTTTGTTGAGCCTTGGTGATAAGGTTCTCCGGCAGGTATCAAAGGAGACGACGGCATCAGGGTTATGGGTGAAACTTGAAAGTTTGTATATGACCAAATCGCTGGTAAATCGACTCTACCTGAAGCAAGCTTTGTATTCATTCAAGATGATTGAAGACAAAGTGTTGGCTGAGCAGTTGGATATGTTCAACAAGCTGATTCTTGATCTTGAAAATATTGATGTGAAGATCGATGATGAAGATCAAGCGCTGTTACTATTGTGTTCTTTGCCTCGATCACATGCTCACTTCAAAGAAACTCTCCTGTATGGAAGGGAGTCCCTGACCTTTGAAGAAGTTCAATCAGCCCAATATTCTAAGGACTTGAACGAATAAAAGGAGCATAAACCTTCGACTCTTGTCGAAGGTTTGGCCGTTAAAGGAAAACTCTTACGAAAGGATGGTAAGTTTGATAAGAAGAAGGGCAAAAGCCAGTCGAAGTCTTACAGTGGCGAAGCAACTGACATTCGATGCTATCATTGTAAGAAGGAGGGTCACACAAGAAATGTGTGCCCTAAACGCATGAAAGATCATGGAGGTAAGGATAATGACAATGCAGCCATTGTTCAAGATGATTTCGAATCATCTGATGTTCTTGTGGTTTCAAGCAGTGACTCGAGAAGAGAGTGGATTATGGATTCAGGTTGCACTTGGCACATGACTCCAAACAAAGACTTGTTCGAGGAATTATTTGATTAAGATGGTGGATCAGTATTGCTGGGAAACAATAAGGCTTGCAAGATTGCAGGTGTTGGATCTGTGAGGTTCAAACTCCATGATGAGTCAATAAGGTTGTTGACTGAAGTTAGGTATGTTCCTGATTTGAAGAGAAATCTACTTTCTCTTGGTGAATTCGACAAGAAAGGATATGTTTTCCAAGGAGAGAAAAGTATCCTAAGAGTCATGAAGGGTTCGAAGGAAGTCTTGAGAGCCGTGAAGAAACAAGGATTGTATACCCTTGAGGCTGAAGTTGTAAGTGGTTCGACAAATGTTGCATCCATGAAACCTTTGTCGAAGACAGAAATCTGGCACATGAGATTGGGCCATGTCAGTGAAAGGGGTCTGGTCGAATTAGGGAAACAAAATCTGCTTGGTGGAGACAAAGTCGAAAAGCTGAAGTTTTGTGAACCATATGTACTTGGAAAATCTTGCAAAGTGAAGTTCAACAAAGGCAAACAAAGAACACATGGATCCCTTGATTACATCCATGCTGATCTTTGGGGGCCTGCAAGGTGTCCATCACATTCAGGAGCAAGGTATTTTCTATCCATAGTAGATGATTATTCCAGAAAATTATGGGTATTCATCTAGAAGACTAAGGTTGAAACTTTTGAGAATTTCAAAAGTTGGAAGACTCTGGTTGAAAATCAGACTGGCAGAAAGGTCAAAAGGTTGAGAACCGACAATGGCCTTGAATTTTGCAATGAGGCATTCGACAGTTTTTGTGCTGCCTCTGGTATTGCAAGGCACAGAACTACTGCAGGTACTCCATAGTAAAATGGTTTGGCTGAAAGGTTTAATCGAACTATTTTGGAAATAGTCAAATGCATGTTAACTAGTGCTGGACTAAAGAAGGTGTTATGGGCTGAGGCTGTTTCGACAACAACATATCTGATAAACAGATGTCCTTCGACAGCGTTAGATATGAAGACACCTGAAGAAGTTTGGTCAAGACATCCACCACATCTCGACAAACTGAGAGTATTTGGCTGCGTAGCCTATGCTCACATTAGGCAAGACAAGGTCGAACCTAGAGCTCTGAAATGCATGTTCATGGGATACCCTGAAGGAGTCAAAGCTTATAGGCTAAGGTGCCTAGAGCCAAGTCACAGGAGGTAATCACCAGTCGAGATGTAGTTTTCAATGAAGCTGAAATGACTTTTAAGAAAATTGATGATGTTGGTCGAAGTACAGAAACATATGACGAAGAGCTGGAACAGGTAGAGATTCCTGTTGAGGTGGAGCATGTTGATGCTGAATTTCATATCTCTGATGAAGTCGAAGAAGAAGCAGAAGATGCTGAGGAAGTTGAGGAAACTGACGATGGCTACCTATTGTCGAGAGATAGGTCGAGAAGAGTCATCAAGGCACCTCAGAGACTTGGGTATGCAAATCTTATAGCTTATGCCTTAATCTCTGTAAGTGAGGTTCTAGACGAAGAACCTAGAGACTACAAGGAAGTTATGAGGAGTCGAAATAAGACTGAATGGCCGAAGGCCATGGATGATGAGATGAAATATCTTCATGATAATCATACTTGGGAACTGATCAAGAAACCTGCTGGGGCAAGGTTAGTCAGCTGTAAATGGATTTTCAAAGTTAATGAAGGAATTGAAGAAGTGACGTCGAAAAGATACAAGACAAGGTTAGTTGCAAGGGGTTTCACTCAGAAAGAAGGTGTCGACTTCAATGATGTGTTTTCTCCTATTGTGAAGCATAGGTCCATTCGAATGTTGCTTGCCATGGTGGCACAGTTCGATCTTAAACTGGAACAGATGGATAGATGGATGTGAAGACTGCGTTCTTGTATGGTGATCTAGATGAAACGATCCTGATGAGGCAACCTGAAGGGTGTGTCGAAAAGGGGAAGGAAGATTGTGTGTGCAAGTTAAAGAGATCTTTGTATGGGCTGAAACAATCTCCTCGACAGTGGAATAGGAGATTCGACAAGTTCATGGCACGCATAAGTTTCATTAGAAGTCAGTTTGACCACTGCGTTTACTTCAGATTTCGACCTGGTAATTCATTTGTTATTTTGTTGCTTTATGTGGATGATATTCTCATAGCAAGCAACAATGTTGAAGATGTGACGAGGGTGAAGGCTGAACTCAATAAGGAGTTTGATATGAAGGATTTGGGAGCTGCTTCCAGGATTCTTGGAATTGACATTAGAAGAGATAGAAAGAAGTCGAAGTTATGCTTATCTCAAAAGGCATATCTACGGAAGATTCTCGAAAAGTTTGGTATGTCGAATTCGAAGCCAATTGTGACTCCAACAAACCCTCAATTCAAGCTGAGTATTGATCAGTGTCCTAGTACTGATGTCGAAAGAGCCTATATGAATAGCATCCCATATGCTAATATAGTTGGTTCTTTGATGTATGCTATGGTCTGTACTAAACCCGACATAGCATATGCAGTAAGTCTTGTAAGCAGGTACATGGCGAACCCTGGAAAGGCTCACTGGCAAACATTGAAGTGGATTTTAAGATACATAAATGGGTCTCTTAATAGAGTCCTAATTTATGGTGGAGCCTTGGGTGAAGATAGTAAAGCAGTAATAGAAGGATATGTCGACTCTGATTATGCAGGTTGTATCGATTCTAGAAAATCTATTTCTGGATATGTTTTCACTATGTTTGGCACTGCAATTAGATGGAAAGCAACACTTCAGAAGGTTGTTGCTCTATCAACCACTGAAGCGGAGTATATTGCCCTAACTGAAGCTGTGAAAGAAGCATTGTGGCTTGAAGGTTTTGCGAAGGAGCTGAAACTTCAAAGTCGAGGTATCACTGTTAAATGTGATAGTCAAAGTGCAATACACCTGTCGAAGAATTCAGCCTATCATGAGCGAACTAAGCACATTGATGTGAGGCTGCATTTCGTCAGAGGAGTAATCGAGCGTGGAGAAGTCCAAGTGCTGAAGGTTTCGACTGAAGACAATGCTGCTGATATGATCACCAAGACATTGCCGAGTTGCAAGTTTTTCCACTGTATGCAGTTGATAAAGCTGCATGAAGAAAGCTAGTTTGTTCCCTTGACGTTGTAGAGTTAGGTCCAAGGTGGAGATTGTTAGAACAAGATTTGTTCTGATCAATTATCTTAGTTTTGATGATAACAATAATATGAATTTTGCTTAAGATAATATGGTACTCTAATCCAATGCAATTTCCTTTTCAGGAAATATATAAAGAGTATGCATAATTCAGCGCTCAGAAGCTTTGTCTCAAAGGGTTCAGCATGCAACATCAGAACATGGTCTGGCAAGACATCAGAAGATGGTCGAAGCAGAATCAGAACATGGGTCTATGGAAGCATCAGAAGAACAAGAGAACAGAAGCACTGAAGTTCTGATGGTATCACGCTCAGAAGCACTTCAAGGTCAGAAGATCAGAAGATGCTTTGCACCAAGCTGTTTGACTCTGATGATATTCAAACGTTGTATTCACAAACATCAGATCAGAAGGAAGTACAAGTGGCAAGCTACGCTGACTGACAAAAGGAACGTTAAAAGCTACTAAAGGCTACGTCAGTAGACACAGCGTGAACAAGGCTCGAGGTAGTTGACAAAAGCGTATAACATTAAATGCGATGCTGTACGGAACACGCAAAGCATTAAATGCACTCAACGGTCATCTTCTCCAACGCCTATAAATATGAAGTTCTGATGAGAAGCAAGGTTAACGATCCTGAACAAAACAACGCCTATTAACTTGCTGAAACTCTGTTCAAATTCAAAGCTCAGAATCTTCATCTTCATCAAAGCTCACTACATTGCTGTTGTAATATATTAGTGAGATTAAGCTTAAACGTTAAGAGAAATATCACAGTTTGTGATTATCGCTTTTAAGAAGTAATTGTAATACTCTTAGAATTGATTACATTAAGTTGTAAGGAACTAGAGTGATCGTGTGGATCAGAATACTCTAGGAAGTCTTAGAGGTTATCTAAGCAGGTTGTAACTAGAGTGATCGTGTGGATCAGTATACTCTAGAAAAGTCTTAGAGGGTATCTAAGCAGTTGTTCCTGGAGTGATCAGTGTGTGATCAGAAGACTCTGGAAGACTTAGTTGCTGACTAAGTGGAGAACCATTGTAATCCGTGCGATTAGTGGATTAAATCCTCAGTTGAGGTAAATCATCTCTGCGGGGGTGGACTGGAGTAGTTTAGTTAACAACGAACCAGGATAAAAATAACTGTGCAATTTATTTTTGTCTGTCAAGTTTTTAAAGCTACACTTATTCAAACCCCCCCTTTCTAAAAGATGGTTGATGAAAGTGAAAAGTCTACACCTGCATCTACATCTGGCTCTGCTGAGCAATACAACGGTAACAATGGTTATACTAGACCGCCGGTATTTGATGGTGAAAACTTTGAATACTGGAAAGATAAACTGGAAAGTTACTTTCTTGGTCTAGATGGTGATCTATGGGATCTTCTGATGGATGGTTACAAACATCCAGTAAATGCCAGTGGCGTAAAGCTGACAAGGCAAGAAATGAATGATGATCAGAAAAAGCTTTTCAGGAATCATCATAAATGCAGAACTGTTTTGCTGAATGCTATCTCTCATGCTGAGTATGAGAAGATATCTAACAGGGAAACGGCCTATGATATATATGAGTCCTTGAAAATGACTCATGAAGGAAATGCTCAAGTCAAAGAGACTAAAGCTCTAGCTTTAATCCAGAAGTATGAAGCCTTCAAGATGGAGGATGATGAAGACATTGAAAAGATGTTTTCAAGATTTCAAACTCTTACTGCTGGATTGAGAGTTCTTGACAAGGGATACACCAAGGCTGATCACGTAAAGAAGATCATCAGAAGCTTACCCAGAAGATGGGGTCCTATGGTGACTGCATTCAAGATTGCAAAGAATCTGAATGAAGTTTCTCTGGAAGAGCTTATCAGTGCCTTGAGAAGCCATGAAATAGAGCTGGACGCAAATGAGCCTCAAAAGAAAGGTAAGTCTATTGCATTAAAATCCAATATCAAGAAATGCACTAACGCTTTTCAGGCTAGAGAAGAAGATCCTGAAGAATCAGAATCTGAAGAAGAAGATGAACTGTCTTTGATCTCCAGAAGGCTAAATCAACTCTGGAAGACCAAGCAAAGGAAGTTCAGAGGCTTCAGAAGTTCAAAGAAATTTGAACGTGGAGAATCTTCTGATGACAGAAGATTTGACAAGAAGAAGGTCATGTGCTATGAATGCAATGAGCCTGGACACTTCAAGAATGAATGTCCAAATCTTTAGAAGGAAAATCCAAAGAAGAAGTTTCATAAGAAGAAAGGTCTTATGGCAACCTGGGATGAGTCAGAAGATGATTCAGACTCTGAAGATGAGCAGGCTAACTGTGCGCTGATGGCGACAGAAGATGATGGATCAGAATCTACATCAGAATCAGATTCTGAAGAGGTATTTTCTGAACTTACTAGAGATGAGTTAGTTTCCGGTCTAACTGAACTTCTGGAACTCAAGTCTCAGATCAGTCTCAAATACAAAAAGCTGAAAAAGCTATTTGAATTTGAAACAAAAAAGCTTGAGTTGGAGAATTCTGAATTAAAAGAAAAACTTTTAAAATTATCCAATAATGTTGGATCTCCTTCTGATTCAGAAAAATCCACTCCTGGTCTAAACCATATTCTGAAAGAATATGATTTAAGTTTCAGGAAGTTCTTATCTAGAAGTATTGGCAGAAGTCAGCTAGCTTCTATGATATATGCTGTGTCTGGAAACAAAAGAGTCGGCATTGGTTTTGAGGGTGAAACCCCATACAAACTTGAACCTGTTGATGAAATGAAATTCACATACAAGCCATTGTATGATCAGTTCAAGTATGGCCACTCCCATGATATTAGGCACACTTCACATGCTCAAAGTTTTCACATAACACACACCAAAAAGCATGTGACACAACCTAGGAAATATCATGAAACTCACATTAAAAATTATCATGCTGTTCCTCCTATTGCTTACAATGTTAAACCCAAGTTCAATCAGAACTTGAGAAAATCTAACAAGAAAGGACCCAAAAAGATGTGGGTACCTAAGGATAAGATTATTCCTATTGCAGATATCCTTGACTGCAAAAAGGACAAAGCACAACATGTCATGGTACCTGGACTCTGGATGCTCACGACACATGACAGGAAGAAGGTCTATGTTCCAAGACCTGGTGCTTAAGTCCGGAGGAGTAGTCAAGTTTGGAGGAGATCAGAAGGGCAAGATAATTGGCTCTGGAACTATAAAGTCTGGTAACTCTCCTTCCATTTCTAATGTACTTCTTGTAGAAGGATTAACACATAACCTCTTATCTATCAGTCAATTGAGTGACAATGGTTATGATATAATCTTTAATCAAGAGTCTTGCAAGGCTGTAAATCAGAAGGATGGCTCAATCCTATTTACAGGCAAGAGGAAGAACAACATTTATAAGACAGATCTGCAAGATCTTATGAGTCAGAAGGTGACTTGTCTTATGTCTGTTTCTGAAGAGCAGTGGGTCTGGCACAGAAGATTAGGTCATGCTAGTTTGAGAAAGATTTCTCAGATTAACAAACTGGATCTTGTCAGAGGACTCCCTAATCTGAAATTCAAATCAGATGCTCTGTGTGAAGCATGTCAGAAGGGCAAGTTCTCCAAACCTGCATTCAAGTCCAAGAATGTTGTTTCTACCTCAAGGCCATTAGAACTCTTGCACATTGATCTGTTTGGCCCAGTCAAAACAGCATCTGTCAGAGGGAAGAAATATGGATTAGTCATCGTAGATGATTATAGCCGCTGGACGTGGGTAAAATTCTTGAAACACAAGGATGAGACTCATTCAGTGTTCTTTGATTTCTGCATTCAGATTCAATCTGAAAAAGAGTGTAAAATCATAAAGGTCAGAAGTGATCATGGTGGTGAATTTGAGAACAGATCCTTTGAAGAATTCTTCAAAGAAAATGGTATTGCCCATGATTTCTCTTGTCCTAGAACTCCACAGCAAAATGGGGTTGTAGAACGAAAGAATAGGACTCTGCAAGAAATGGCCAGAACCATGATCAATGAAACCAATATGGCTAAGCATTTCTGGGCAGAAGCAATAAACACTGCATGCTATATTCAGAATAGAATCTCTATCAGACCTATTCTAAATAAGACTCCTTATGAATTGTGGAAGAATAAAAAGCCCAACATTTCATATTTCCATCCTTTTGGATGTGTATGCTTTATTCTGAACACTAAAGATCATCTTGGTAAGTTTGATTCCAAAGCACAAAAATGTTTCCTTCTTGGATATTCTGAACGCTCAAAAGGCTACAGAGTATACAATACTGAAACATTGATTGTAGAAGAATCAATCAATATCAGGTTTGATGATAAGCTTGGTTCTGAAAAACCAAAGCAGTTTGATAATTTTGCAGATTGGGATATTGATATATCAGAAGTTGTTGAGCCAAGAAGCAACGCATCAGAAGCAGAGCTTCTCAGAAGCAAAGAATCTGAAGATCAAGTATCAGCTTCTCTGGAGAATCTAAGCATTTCTGAAGAACCATCTGTCAGAAGATCATCCAGACTCATCTCTGGTCATTCAGAAGATGTCATTCTTGGAAAGAAGGATGATCCAATCAGAACAAGAGCATTCCTTAAGAACAATGCAGACTGTCAATTAGGTCTTGTATCTTTGATCGAGCCAACTTCTGTTGATCATGCTCTAGAAGATCCAGACTGGATAATTGCTATGCAAGAAGAACTGAATCAGTTTACAAGGAATGATGTTTGGGATCTTGTTCCTAGACCAGATGGATTCAATATAATCGGTACAAAATGGGTCTTCAGAAACAAGCACAGTGAGAAAGGTGAAGTAGTAAGGAACAAAGCCAGACTGGTGGCTCAGGGTTATAGTCAGCAAGAAGGGATTGACTATACAGAAACCTTTGCACCAGTGGCCAGGTTGGAATCTATTCGTCTATTAATTTCATTTGCCACTCAACATAACATCACTCTCTATCAAATGGATGTTAAGAGTGCCTTCTTAAATGGTTATATAGATGAAGAAGTTTATGTCCATCAACCTCTTGGTTTTGAAGACTCTATGTCTCCTAATCATGTTTTTAAACTAAAGAAATCATTGTATGGATTGAAACAAGCTCCCAGAGCTTGGTATGAACGCTTAAGTTCTTTCCTTCTGGATAATGGTTTCACTAGAGGAAAAGTGGACACTACTCTCTTTTGTAAAACCTTTAAAAGGGATATTTTAATTTGTCAAATATATGTAGATGATATTATTTTTGGAACATCTAATGCTACACTTGGAAAGGAGTTTGCTGAGTCTATGCAGGCTGAGTTTGAAATGAGCATGATGGGAGAACTCAAGTATTTCCTTGGAATACAAATAAATCAAACATCAGAAGGAACGTATGTTCACCAAACCAAGTATGTGAAGGAACTTCTGAAGAAGTTTAATCTTCTAGACTGCAAAGAAGCCAAAACTCCTATGCATCCAACATGCATCCTAGGTAAGGATGAGGTAAGTAAGAAGGTAGATCAGAAGTTATACAGAGGTATGATTGGATCTCTTCTATATTTGACTGCTTCTAGACCTGACATTCTGTTCAGTGTTTGTTTGTGTGCTAGATTCCAATCAGATCCTAGAGAATCTCATTTAACTGCTGTTAAGAGAATTCTAAGGTATCTGAAAGGTACTACTAATGTTGGCTTAGTTTACAGAAAATCTAAAGAATACAACTTAGTAGGATTCTGCGATGCTGACTATGCTGGAGACAGAATTGAAAGAAAGAGTACTTCAGGAAGTTGCCAATTTCTTGGAAGTCATTTGATCTCCTGGTATAGCAAGAAGCAAGCAACTATTGCTCTATCAACAACAGAAGCAGAATATGTCGCTGCTGCTGGTTGTAGTACACAGATGCTCTGGATGAAAAGTCAGTTAGAAGATTATCAGATATATGAGAGTAACATTCCTATATTCTGTGATAATACTTCTGCTATATGTTTATCTAAGAATCCTATTCTTCATTCAAAAGCTAAACATATTGAGATTAAACATCATTTCATAAGGGACTATGTTCAGAAGGGTGTTATATCTTTAAACTTTGTTGATACAGACCATCAATGGGCTGATATTTTTACAAAACCCCTGGCTGAAGATAGGTTTAAGTTCATTCTGAAGAACATCAGTATGGATTTATGCCCAGAATGAGAAGATGAGAAGTTCTTATGTATGAGTATCTTCTGAAATGAAAATGGACTATTTTTTAATCAGAAGTTCTGATTGAAATCTTTTAGAAATTATGATTCGGTTATTACTAACGTTTCATTGTCTAAGTTGATTCAGAACCTCTTTTAAAGCAAAACAGCTGTAACGTTTTATCTCGGGATGGTAAACCTGTTGTTACTATTCATGGATAAGCGCGCGTGCAGTTGAAGGGACGCCGACCATAGGTAACTGTGCTAGTCACCTCATTTGTCTTTATTATCTCTCCTCACGTCACGTAACATTAAATGCTTTTCATCATTTACTCTCTTTCAGTTTTTCTTTATATTCTTCAAACGCTTCTCCTTCCCTCTCATATTTTTTCTATTCACTCTATCTTTTTGCATTCATATCAAACCCTAGCTGTTCATTATCTGCAAATCCATCATGAACTCTTCATCAAGCCCAGGAAACCATGGAAAAGATCAAAACAAAAAGAGAAAAGCTGTTGAAACATCTTCGTCCAAACCCAAAAAGATAAAGATCACCTATGACCCTCTCAAGGTGAATCCATTCGAAGCAAAGTTGTCTGGAAACTATTCTAGACGTGTGTTTCAACCCCCTGGTGAAAGCCCTCCATCATCTCCATCTTCTTCCTCATCTTTTTACCTTCAAGACTCAACTTCCTCTTCATCTAACCTTTCCTCTCCCTCATCCCATTCCGAAGAAATCTCCTCATCTTCACCTGCTGAGAATGTTGTCTCTGATAAAGATTGTGGAAGATCTGCATCAGAACCAAGTCTCCCTGACCCCTCGCCTGGAAGCCCAAGAAGCAGTCAATGAGGCGTTTCACTCCTTCATGGCATGCTGGCACAGACTTTGTCTTAGCTAGGGTCTTAGGCTTTGGTCTTAGTAGTTTTCTTTCCTTGTTGCATCTGCTTGTTAAACATCTTCTCATGTAATATCTTTTGATTATCAATGAAAAGTTTCTTTGTTTTTACATTCCAGTGATTTTATTTGTCATTTTATTCATCTGAATCTTTTGAAATATTCTTTTTGATGTTATGACAAAAAGGGGGAGAAGATAAATGATAAATGATTTGATTAATCTATCAGTTGCTGGGTAAAGCTCCCACACATTTACTGACAAGAACTGCAAGTTCTATATGGTTTAAGTGTTTTGCAGGTATAAAGAAGTGAAGAGAATCTTCAAAGCAAACACAAGAAGCAAAACCATGGAAACTGAAGCAAGCTGAGTGCTATCAAGCTTCAGAGATCAGAAGCAAGAAAGAAGAAGGAATCAGAAGCACTGATAATAGAATTTGATCCATATTTGTCTATTTGTTCTGACAAAATTCTATTTGCTCTGATACATTATTTTAGCCTATATGGCTCTGATACATATAATGTGTTCGAATATACATTTTATGTTCTGACTCGTTCATGCTGACTTTTGTCGTTTAGTTTTTGTTCTGTAACATTTCAGGATGTAGAGATGCTCTGATGATGCTCTGGTACATTCAACAATGTTCTGATACAAATCTAGCATGAAGTGATGTTGGTAGAAATTCAAAGCTCTGAAGCTATCCGAGGGAAGCAGAAATCAGAAGCTGTGAATGTTCTAAAGATCCAGAAAACTCAAGTTCTGAAGCTGTCCTAAATGGAAGCAGAAATCAGAAGATCAAAGAAATTCAAGTTCTGAAGCTGTCCTAGATGGAAGCAGAAGTCAGAAGCTGTGAATGTTCAGAAGATCAAAGAAATTCAAGTTCTGAAGCTGTCCTAGATGGAAGCAGGAATCAGAAGCTGTGAGTGTTCTAGGGATCTAAAGAAATTCTAGTTCTGAAGCTGTCCAATGGAAGCAGAAGTCAGAAGCTATGAATTCTCTGAAGACAGAAGCTTATATGATCGTCTCTACCGAAATAATCAGGGAAGTCTTTTATTAAAGTTCTCCGAGTATTTATTTCAGGGGGAGATTATTTATCTCAGGGGGAGATTGTTAATCTCAGGGGGAGACATATTCATATGCTTATGCTATAGCTGTGTAATTTGTCTTTTGCCGTCTGTTCTTTCTGATCGCAAATTCATATCATTTATATATGTTTTTGTCATCATCAAAAAGGGGGAGATTGTTAGAACAAGATTTGTTCTGATCAATTATCTTAGTTTTGATGATAACAATAATATGAATTTTGCTTAAGATAATATGGTACTCTAATCCAATGCAATTTCCTTTTCAGGAAATATATAAAGAGTATGCATAATTCAGCGCTCAGAAGCTTTGTCTCAAAGGGTTCAGCATGCAACATCAGAACATGGTCTGGCAAGACATCAGAAGATGGTCGAAGCAGAATCAGAACATGGGTCTATGGAAGCATCAGAAGAACAAGAGAACAGAAGCACTGAAGTTCTGATGGTATCACGCTCAGAAGCACTTCAAGGTCAGAAGATCAGAAGATGCTTTGCACCAAGCTGTTTGACTCTGATGATATTCAAACGTTGTATTCACAAACATCAGATCAGAAGGAAGTACAAGTGGCAAGCTACGCTGACTGACAAAAGGAACGTTAAAAGCTACTAAAGGCTACGTCAGTAGACACAGCGTGAACAAGGCTCGAGGTAGTTGACAAAAGCGTATAACATTAAATGCGATGCTGTACGGAACACGCAAAGCATTAAATGCACTCAACGGTCATCTTCTCCAACGCCTATAAATATGAAGTTCTGATGAGAAGCAAGGTTAACGATCCTGAACAAAACAACGCCTATTAACTTGCTGAAACTCTGTTCAAATTCAAAGCTCAGAATCTTCATCTTCATCAAAGCTCACTACATTGCTGTTGTAATATATTAGTGAGATTAAGCTTAAACGTTAAGAGAAATATCACAGTTTGTGATTATCGCTTTTAAGAAGCAATTGTAATACTCTTAGAATTGATTACATTAAGTTGTAAGGAACTAGAGTGATCGTGTGGATCAGAATACTCTAGGAAGTCTTAGAGGTTATCTAAGCAGGTTGTAACTAGAGTGATCGTGTGGATCAGTATACTCTAGAAAAGTCTTAGAGGGTATCTAAGCAGTTGTTCCTAGAGTGATCAGTGTGTGATCAGAAGACTCTGGAAGACTTAGTTGCTGACTAAGTGGAGAACCATTGTAATCCGTGCGATTAGTGGATTAAATCCTCAGTTGAGGTAAATCATCTCTGCGGGGGTGGACTGGAGTAGTTTAGTTAACAACGAACCAGGATAAAAATAACTGTGCAATTTATTTTTGTCTGTCAAGTTTTTAAAGCTACACTTATTCAACCCCCCCCTTTCTAAGTGTTTTTCTATCCTTCAGAGATTTGTGAGATATTGGATCGAACTCTAGTATGGTCGAAGGGTAGCTTCTTGGTTTGACAGGATTAAGCATGAAGTCAAAGGTTGTTCACATGCTTGTGTCGAAGATGCTAGAGTTGTTAGCATGTTAAATTAGGTTTTAGTGTTTAAACCCTAATTTGTTAAGTTAGCTTGTTTATTAAGTTGACTTGTGTAATGGGTGACTGGTAAATAAGAACAGTCACCTTTTCTCTTGGAGATTTTTTCTTTTAGGAGGCATCTTTTTTTGCCAAATATTTGCTGGATGTTTTTACTTCTGTATTTTGCCTCTCATATTGGCTAAAAAACATATGGATTTTGTTCTATTTGTTCTGGTCTATCTTATAAATTATTCTCTAAAATTGTTAAAGATGCATTGAAATAGTTAAAGATGCATTTGTTTAACGAGGTCTATCTTTATTCTTTTTGGGCAGAGCCATATGATTACCCTGGTCGAAGAGGCCGAAAAGAACCTGAAGTACTTGCATCTTCTTCGCCGAAATATTTGTTTGTGGAGAATCAACCATGCTTAGTTGGTGGATACTGCCACCATGGATTGTTGAATGACCTAGAGCCTTCTGGCAGAGGAGTTTGCTCCAAATTCTTTTGTAGCGAGCAAATGCTAAGAACATCGATGATTGATTCCGCAGACAACATACTTATTGTTGCTGTGTAATATAAGTACATAAAGTAAACTTGTCGGAAGCAGCTGGAATTTGGTAAGAATCTATACTTTCTTTTTTTCATTGCTGAAGAAAATACTTAATTGCTTATCTTTAAGCTTAGTGGTTCAATTTTTGTGCCTAATCAAACTTTAGGGAAGTTGTACAACTCTAGTATTTTTAATCATTTTTTCATTTGGCTAAACTGATTGAAGGCAATGATTGAACTGATTAGCCGGAGCTTTAAGTAGTTTTAAGAACTGATCTCTTCACTTTTTTGTTTTATCATGCATGTAACTTGAGAATCACTTATTCATAAGTTATTTATTTCTTATAATTAAATAGATACAAATCATTTGGATTTTATGCTTACAAAGTATAATACTTAATTGCAGGAATCCAGACTTGCTGCATGAATGGGTACATGACTAAAGACCAACAACTCTTATAGCAGATTCTAGTGTTGTTTTATTAATTTCATTAATGCTAGCAGGACATGTGGATGTTGTTGTTCGTGCAGACAATGTTGCATAAAGGATACTTTATTGAAAAGAAAGTTAACTATAATTTGTGTTAAAATAAACTAGTTTCTTAAATAAGTGTTTTAGATTTTATATTTGTTATGTTGATGTTGTAATTTTAAGGAATATTTACATTTCTATTATGCATTTGCAAAGAAAAAAGTAGTTTTGAATTGTTCTGAAAATTATTTTAGTTTTAATTTTTAAATATATTAACTTAGTTTTTTTTGTTTGTTTCAGTTTGCCAATGTTGCAGGAAAGCCTAACTCCAATGGATGCAAGAGAAAATTATTTGGTGCTAGCAAAATTTTATATTTTGTTTTATTTCTTTAGTTTAATATTTAGTTTAATATGTTAGAAATATAATACATAAATACTATCAATTAAATAAACATAGTAATATTTTAAATAAAAACATATGAATTATAAATAAATTTTAGTAAGAAAAAAAGTAGGGATGTAAATTACTTCCAAATGGTTACTCGTAAGAGGCATATGAACCCTGGAGTACAATTTACATACAGTGGAGGTTATGAACCTCCGCAAACAAACTCCTGCAAATAATACCAGCAAACAAACTCCTGCAAATAATACCAGCGTTTCATTAAAACCCCCCTTAAATATACTCTTTGTACTTTGGGTCCATTTGAATCTCAACAGTACCGCATGTTTTATCTATTTTTGTGCCTCTAGTTGGATCATACCATTCACAATAAAACATGACAACTTTATTTTCCGATTCCAAGTAATTTTATACCAACTCTAGTTTTATTTTTCACCGATCACTTTGAATCACCCATGAACCTTTCAAACGGATATACCCACCTATATTGTACAAGGCCACCAAGAGAAGCTTCGTATGCAAGATGCAAAGGTATATGTTCCATGGAGTACTAAAAAAAAACAGACGGAAATACTTGTTCCAACTTACAGAGAATGACTGGAATATTTTAGTCCAACTTAATGATGTCATCAACTCTTAAAGCTGACGCACAAATATCTCTAAAAATTTGACTAATTTCAATTAGTGGATTAAGCACATGTTTGGATAGTGAACCGGATGCAATCGGTAGCAATTGTTCCACAAAAACATGGAAATCATGGCTTTTCATACCATGTAACATCATAATGTTAGCGTCGGCACAACTTACTAAATGTGAAGAATAACCATGGAGCATAAAACATAAAACATAAGAAACATAAAACATAACTATATTCTATTTTAAACTTGAATATACATATACAATATATTCTAATTTTAATTTATATTGTTTTAAAAAAATTATATATATATATATATATATATATATATATATTTCTGTTTTCAATAACATAAAAATATAAATATAAAAACCAAAACATATAATATACAAATATAAATTATGTTTAGAATATTTGTTTATAAAGTTGTTTATAAAAATATAATATTTATACCTATTAAATTTTCTTTTTTTACCATTTTAACATATATAATAGTATAAACATATATATATATATATATATATATATATATATATATATATATATAAAATTTCATTCAAAATAAATATATAACAATAATTTTTTTGTTTTACAAATATTACAATATTAACCTAATTAAAAATTTTAAAGAAAAACATAATATTTAAAAACCAACCAATAATCCAATTAATATATCAAATAAAAATATTAAAATTGCAAAAAAACCTCTATTTCAATCTCCTTCAATCTTCTTATTCAGTCTTTTTCCAAACCTCTACAATATTCTTCAATCCTCTTCTCTTCAATATCTTGAAAAAGAAAAATTTAACATAAATATTAAAATCACAAAATAGTATAAACATTAAACAAAATTATAAAATTAAATTGAAGTAAAATCAGGGAAGAATATTACCTTTTGAAATTGGAATTAAAATTGAAATTGAGATACGAGTGATAGGTCCGACCCTAGGGGTAGGCCCCCAAGGCTACCGCCTAGGGCCTCAATTTTAACTTTTATATTTATATGGTTGGTTTAATTAATTAGTTTTTTAAAAAATAAACAATAGTTTTTTAGATTATATTTTATATAATTAAATAATAACATATATTTAAAATTATGTATATCAATAACATCTATTTAAAATTATGTATATTAATAACATCTATTTTGGTTGCATATGATATGATTAATTAACTTAAAAAACACATTCGCATATAACTCACCTTTCAGTTTCTTTCTTAAATAATATAATATTTGATATCAAATATTTTTTTAGGAATGTCAGAAATGTTTTTATATAATAATTCCTTAAAAATAATAAGAAGAGTGCTTATAAAAATTAACTTTATCATCGATTAAATAAAAATTAATGTTAAATGAAATCAATGATAATAATTCAACAATTGATTTTATATCATAAAAAATATATAATTAGAATATATTAGTTTTAACAAAATATTTTTATTTGGTTTAAAATTTTAAATTTTAAATTTCGCCTTAAACCTCAAGATGTGTTGGGTAGTGAAAGAGATAGTACGGAGAAACAGAGAAAAGAGATAGTGTAGTGTGGAAAGAGAGAAGAAATGAGTGAAAGAGATAATGAAAAAGAAAAGAGTGTTGTTTCTCATAAGCAAAAAGTCATTTATATAAGCCAAACAACAAAATGAAAATCGCGTCGCAACCTTGCCACGTGAAATTCACGTAGCAAATCCCTGACGGTCATAACAATTAATTATTTAACCTGCACCAACCTGCACCTAGTCAATTCTATATCAAACTGTTTACCTTCTTAAAGCGCCGTGACATGATATACACGTCAAAACATGAAATTTGAAAATTTCAAATTTCCCACCATGTGTATTTTACATGTTATTGAATTTTGAATTTTATTTTATAGGTTATGACGTGGGAATTACGTCGCAAATATTTTTTTAAAACATAAACTCTGACTCTCCATGTGCTAACATTAATATCAATTTTTTAATATTAAAAATATGTAGTGACATGATTATCACGTTGCAACAACATTTTTTTCTACATGATAATCACGTCACAAAATTACGTTGTTGGAGAGCTTATTTCTTGTAGTGTAATGAAAACTAATATAAATATTTTTAGTAATTTTTTTGTAACAATATATAATCATTGCTTAAATAATAGTAACTAAAATATAATTTCATTGCAAAATAAAAAATAAATATTATTAAATTCTCATATTAAAAAAATATTTTCTTTTTTGTTATAAGTTATTTTGAAGAAAAAATTTGTATTAAATTACATGTTTTCCAATATCATTAGATTATTGATATCTTTTTATATCTTTAAATATTTATTATTATTTTTTATCCTTAATAAAGAATAATTTTATAAAATAATTCATATTTTATTTTTTATATAAAAGTAATTAAATTTTTTAATAGATGTAAGAATATACAAAAAATTTATAATTTATAATATAATACGTAGGTAAATAAATTTTTTAATATGTGTAAGAATATACAAAATGATTTATAATTTATAATATAATACGGAGATTGTATATGAAAATTATTCTAGCTACCGTACATCCTATTATCAGAAACATGTTTACTTTGGTCTAGGAAATGGACCAACCTACCTTAAATCATCCTATTGAGTATTGACAAATAAGAACATAAAGCATCTAAACCGGGTACGAAGTTATTATCGCTAATTCCACGGAACACGTTTTAGTTGTGAGCAAAATGTTACATTTGAACAAATTACGTAAGAAATTAACACACGTACACACCTACACAACCACACACTCATACTTGTTGCAGAATTTCCAAAATATATTTGAAAACTTGTAAACTTTAAAAAAGAATTTTTTTATAAAAACTGTAATGTTTTATGATTGAAGCAATGTAATCATGAACAAAATTTTTTAAATGGTTATTTTTCTTCACCAAGTGACATAGATTTTTCTATAAATAAAGATTTGTAGACTTAAAAACATACAAAAAAAATCACCATATTTCAAGTGTCAAAAATTATATTTAAATCATTCTTTTATTTTTCTAGTGCACGAAAAAAAATAAGAGAATTTTATTCAGTAAAAATATTATTGATCCATATGCTTAATGTGAATGTATAATTCATGTTAAAGTTTTCAATGTATCTTAAAGGGGATTCGTCAGTTAACTCATTTGCATCCAATTTATCTAAATTGATTGGGCGAATGGAATCTAAATCTTAGTGTAAACGCACGTTTTAAAATATATTTTGTACAACTTTTATCGTGTTGTTTTCATTTTCTTCTTATCTATGTTTTAGATGAGACCCCAAAATAAGTTCTAGCAATACTAAGGGTGTGTTTGGATTGGCGGTGGAGAGAATTGATTCTAGCAGAATTGAGTTTGGTAGAATTGATTCTATCAGAATTGATTCTAGCAGAATTGATTTATGTTTGGATACATTTATGTAAAAGTGAGTTGAGCAATAAATTTTAGTGTAAAAATCACCAGAATCAATTCTGGAGGTAGAAGCTACAAATTGTTGCTTCAAGTAGAATCAATTCTAGAGGCAGAATCAATTCTACTTTTGTCTAACCAAACATATCAAAATCACCCAAAATCAATTCTACACCTCTAGAATTGCTTTTGGTCATTCCAAAAGCTAATCCAAATATGCACTAAGAATTGTTAGCACTGAGACAAGTTAGCTACCTGTCAATAGATACAAAAATGATTTTTAAATAACCTCAATAAAAGAATTAAAAAATGAATCATTACTTCTTTAGTAAAATAGTTTAGATTTTAAAAAGTGAATGTTGAATTAAAATAGTTTCGCTTATTCAACTGTTTTAGATTCGATTATCATGTTACTTAAAATATGCTAGGAAGATTCTAAATGAAAAAATAAGTCATCTATATGACCATAAAGAAAATTCTATTAGCTATATTATTTGCAATGAAATTTTTTTCGCTCCAAATTCATAGTTTTTAGTAACCATAATGCATTAAAATATCTACTAACGAAAGATCAGTAAAAGCCCCATCTCATTAGTTAGATTATACTTTTATAGGAATTGAACTTGGAGATTAAAGACAACAAACGTAGCAAGCCATTTATCCGGATTGAAAAATCCAATTTTCAGTCAATAATAATTGGGAGTAAAGAAGAATGTCAACCAAAATAAATAGCATTCAATAATAATAATTAATAAGTAAAAAAAGTTGAAAGGTTTGCTTAACTAGCTTGATCAAAAGATCCGTGTCTATGAGAGAAAGTAACTCTCAAATTCACTATACTCTTAAAGTTGTTATAAGATATTACAAATGAATTATAAGAAAATAATTTTTGCCTAAGAAAATTCAAGAACAAACCTTAAAAGTGCCCAAGAAAAAAAAAATCATATTTTCTAATCTCTTCAACTTTCAATATATGAATCACTCAAACTCAAAGTTGTTTTAGAAATATTTTTCAATTCCTTTAGAGTGTCTTTGGATGGAGCATTTTAATGAGGGAAAGTAATTTTTTGAGAGAATTGAAAATGATTTGACCAAAATCAATTGTTTGGATGAAAAATATAGAGAATTATTAAAATGATGTAAATTTATGAAGTATTTTAATCAAGTTAAATTTATAGAATTTTAAATGACTCAAAAAAGTAAAGAATTCGAAATTGCTCCATGTTAAATTGTTTATTATTAATTTTTCTAAATTTGCAAAATGCATGGTCCAATATTTTATTAAAATTATAAATTTATCACAAAAATTTTCATAAAATTGCAAATAAGTCCCTAATAATTTTTCAAATTTACAAAATGGTCCCTTAAAATTTTCAAAAATTGCAAATTAGTCCCTATTTTTTATATTTCAAATTTGACCCAAAAGTTTTAAAATTGATGAAAAATGACCAAAAAATTTAACAATGAATCATTTCAATACTTCATCCAAACAAAAGAATTTAAAATTGAATGAATTTCAATTGAATCATTTGAATTGCTTAGAATTTTAAATTCCTTGAAAATTCTTAATTGCCTCATCCAAACACACTCTTAGATTTCTCCAAAGGTTTCCCAAAACCTTAACTTTTCTAAGTTTTTTTCTTGAGAAGACCCTAAACCATTTGCGCTACCTTTTTGTTATAAACTCTAAGATTGTCACCATGTAACACACTAAAGAAATACATATTTATAATTACTAAAACCCAACATACAAAACACAACCCATTAATTATTAGAATAAAATATTATAAATATTTTATATTAATTTATAATATATATATATATATATATATATATATATATATATATATATATATATATATATATATATATATATATATATATATATATATATATATATATAAACCCAACATACAAAACACTACCCATTAATTATTAGAATAAAATATTATAAACTACCCATTAATTATTACAAATTTGAAATATTAATTTATAATATATATATATATATATATATATATATATATATATATATATATATATATATATATATATATATATATAATATTCTAACATATTAAATAACGGATCCGCAAATCGAACCAGTATAATATTCGACTGTTTTTTGGCTTTCTGATTTTTGACAATTTCAAAATATATTTTCTTTCTGATCATCAATAAAAATTTTAAAGCATACTTTCACAATTATAAAATAAAAAAAATAGTGTGATGGAGTTTCTAGAAAAGAATTTGTTCATAATATATAGATGAGATGTTATAGTTAGCATATATGACTAATTTTAAAGTGGCAAACATTGTCGTGGAAATGTTTATGATAGACTTCAAGCATGTATACTAATTGTTATCGAAGTAATAAAATAAATATGTATTCACTGAAATTGTTTTATTTTAACAAAACTATTAAAGTGTTGTTAAAAGTAAAATTGGAGGTTTTCAAATGTTTGGTTTGAGAGAGAATGATGTAGGAGGGATGACTGCGCGTATCGAAGGAGAAATCGTATGTCGAAACAGTTTAACGAGAATTACGCAAGTTTGGTGTGTGATGTCAAAATGACTTGTATTATACCTTTTTAGCAAGGGAATTGGCCCACGAGTTAGTTTCAGGCCAGAAAATAGCATTTTACTATTTTCTACAACTTAGCAATTTTAGTTTTATATTTTATTTAATTTTGTTTTAGATTAAATGTCCATTAGGGTTTCATTGTTTTATGTATTTAAAGAACTTTGGCGTGGCCTTAAGGATTACCTTTCATTATAATAAAATTCAAAGTTTTCTTATTTTGGTAATTTCCAGCTTATCTAAGAGGTTTTGCGCTTGCAACCCTGTGTTTTATTCTAGGCTTAGCGCTTGCTATTTCTTTTGAGTTTCCGACTGCGTCAGTTGGCATCAGAGCATGTTTTCTCATGTTCTTTTCGTAGCTTGACAATAATGACGGGTCAACCGGTGATCAGAGCAGATCTTGAGGGAATTACCTCAACTTTTATCGCGACTCTAGCTGCTTTGACTGAACAGATGATGAATATAGCAAATCAGGTGAACAATGCCAAAACAATAGAAATTAGCGAAGAGACATGAGAGGAGAACAGGTTAGGGCGGAAAACTTTCGGATAACTCAATTTCCATTCTACATTCACTATCAAGAAATGAATCAAATAATGCATCAAATAAGGATAATAAAATCGTCAGACCTACGTAAGCCATCTCCTTTTATTGATTTTTTTCTCAGGTAAAATCTTCCAGTTCACACAGCTTGCAAAAAAGCTATATACCTTGCAAACTTGAGAGTAACATTCATAAACTAAAGAAGTTGGAGACAGTGTTTGTTAAAGAGGCAAGGTCTAAAATTGTATAAGGGGCAAAAGAATACTGAAGTAAATTATGGTGATGATGAATTTGGCATATATATATATATATATATATATATATATATATATATATATATATATATATATATATATATATATATATATATATATATATATATATATATATATATATATATAAAGGAGATACAAAAGGGAGTTTATGGAATGAGAGTCTCACAATCTAATATGAAAACCAGATCAATAGTAATGGTATTTCGGCTCAACTTGATTCTTGTATTGAAGTGAGTGAAAATCCTTTTATAATTGGAGTTGCTTTGAATCTGAGGAGAAATGTCTTTTATGTGAAAATTCAAAGCTACTAGCTTCTGATATGGCTATAAGTAAGGGTGGAAATCATGACATGGGTGAAAAGGTGGAACATTTGCAAATCAATAATGAAAAAGATATAAATCTTGATATGGATGTTTGTCATATTTTACTTGGTAAAATCTTTACAGTTTGATAATGATATCACTTATCGAGGATGAGATAACGTGATGATTATTATATGGGGCACACATGAAATTGCTATGGCTCCTATTTTAAACTTTGATAAGAATTCAGGAGGAAAGAAGTCTAGTTTATTGGTGATGACGCAAGGTAAAAAGGAGCTTGATGAGACTATTAAAGGAATTGAATTTTTATGTCCATTATTGACTAAAGGGGTGATGAGTGCTATAAAGTAGAAAAAAATTCAAAAGAAGTTCTAGGGGTCCTAAATTTCAATAAGTTAACCACAAATGAGCTACCACACGATTTACCACATATGCGAGATAAACGCATAGAAGTTAAAATTTTCAATGTGGGAGAAGATGGGATGGTATTTCTACGTAAGGAAAGGTTTCCAGTTGGTACTTACATCAAGCTGCAACCAGATAAATCTCTTTATAAAGAAGAAAACTCCGGGTCGAGTTTTTCAGAAGTGAAGGAGACCGATGTAAGAGGGATGGCTGCACGCATCGAAGAAGAAACCGCATGTCGGAACAGTTTGGCAGGATTTGCACAAGTTTGGCCCCCGATGTCAGAATACTAGTATTAGGCCCGAAAATAAAATTTTACTATTTTTCATAATTTTAGAAATTTATGTTTTATTTGTTTAATTTATTTAATCTGATTTTAGATTAAAGGATCATAAGGCCGATTAAAGTTTCTTTGTTTTCTGTATTTAAAGACCTTTAGCGTGACCATAAGAATTATCTTTCATTATAAAAAGTATTACTTCTAAATCAATCTGATTCTTACACGGAATGCTAAAAAGTATCACATCCTTCATCATCGACAAACCTAAAGATCAAAATTTGATAATTATTTTCAAGAAGATGAAGTTGTTTTCTATTTATTTACTTCATTGGCATTTGTGTTAGGAAGTGCTTAGACTTATATTAACTTTCATCCATGTCATTAAACCTATAACAATTCCTAAATTTTGACCATTTCCCTTTCCAAAAATTGGCTAATTAAACAAATTGGCATTAACGATGCCTTTTGAATGGTGAATTACATTAATTCATTTGTATGGTACAAGCTACAGGCTTCATCAAAGGATAAACGTAAATTACAGTTCATAAATTTCAAAAATCTCTCCATGGCATAAACCAAGCTCCTGGAGTTTATTTTCAAAAACTTCAATCTTTCCTCACAAAATTAGATTTTCAGTCCATTAAAAGTGACAGTTTAATTCATTCATCTTTAGGAAACTCATCTCCAATCATAAACATTATAATTCATTCTCTTCATAACATTTCTCTCAAAAATATAAGTGTAATCTTCATTAATTATATTCCTTGGTATTTATGTTAAAAACACTCTCCTAAAATATCTTTAACTAACTTAAACCAAATATATTAGTTACATTCTTCACGTACAAATACAGTATAATCGATGTTTGCCTCATGCCTACACCCATGGTCGTTAATACAAAATTATCATTACATGATACTCCATATTTTGATGATCTTTCACTTTACATATCAACTGTTGATGACCTTTAGTATGTTATCTTAAACAAATATGAATTGGCCTTTGTAGTAAATTTTTTTGTCAATTTATGCACTCACCAAAAGAATCGCATTAGAAAGTTGTCAAATACATTCTTAGATACCTTCAAGCCATATCAACTTATATATTAACTCTTCCATCATCAAAAACCCTTAATATCTCAACCCTTTGTGATATAGATTGAGGGCCCAAACCCTTATGACATACGATCCATTACAAAGAACTATGTTTACTTGGCCAAACATATAGTTTCCTAGTCATTTGCCTTTTAGATTTTTTCCTAATTGTCTAAAAATCAACATGTGGTCTCAAGATCTAGTACAAAAGCCGAATATTGAAGCCTTGCAATAATTTCATCATAATTATTATGGCTTCAATGTCTTTTACATGAACTAACACAACTACAAAAAATATCTTTCATAACCCCATTTCACCTCGGCCAAAGTATCCACCATGGTAGAATCTCTTTAATTAGGCGTTTACCTTTTATTTTCATTTTAAGCCACTTTTTACCATAGTTGGAACTTCCAACCATGGTGAAAAGTGGCGCTTAGTCATGAGTCGCATCCTAGATAAAGTTAGACGAACTTCATCATCTGCCTCCAAACGTCACCTTCAATTTACGAGACTCTATTTTCCCCCTAAACCAAACTCGAAAATATCATTTCTTACATAAACAAAACTCGAAAATATCATTTCTTTCGTTAACAAATTTCAGAACTCCATCACCTCTTTTCCAACTTAAATAAGACAAGGAAAGCATGGATTCAAGTTAGCAATGTTAGTTGTTGTTGTGTCAGATAAAATATTTAATGTTTTTGTTGTTGTTGTTGTTGTTGAGATTTAATATTTGACCATTTTATTGATTTTTTTTTTTTGTTGTTGTTATTGTTTCTGTTGATATTTAATGTTTAACGATTTTATTGATTTATTTTGTTGTTGTTGTTGTTGTTCTTATTGTTGTTGTTCTTATTATTGTTGTTTTTGTTATCGTTGTTATTGTTTCTGTTGAGATTTAATGTTTAACGATTTTATTTATTTATTTATTTATTTGTTGTTGTTGTTGTTAACCTTGTTGTTATCCTTATTGTTATGTTTGTTGTTGTTGTTGTTGTTGTTCTTGTTGTTGTTGTTGTTGTTCTTGTTGTTGTTCTTGTTGTTGTTGTTGTTGTTGTTGTTCTTCTTCTTTTTCTTCTTTTTGTTGTTGTTCTACTATTGTATTTTTTACTTTATTTATAGACATGCAACAACGGTTGTTTAATACAAATGTGGTTGTATTTAGCGCGCTATCCAGTTTACTACCACATACAATAGACCGTGATTATAAATAACCCACTTATAATCACGCAATACATAACAAAGGACCATCAAAAGGGATTATAGATCTTTCATAAGCATTGTTATGTTTTTTTCATAGTAATGTAAGTCTCAAACCATGTCAACCAACTATAATTTATTAGGACAATATTTGTGCAATCTTACTTGTTTCAAATCCTATTCTTCATTCTCATACCACTTACTTCATCAAAAATAAGATTCAATTCAAAGCTGTCAAAGTCCTTCATATACCATCTACTAATCTAACAATTGATATTTTCACTATATCAACATCTATCTCAATATTTCTCACGTTTAGAACCACATCAAATTTCACAATTCTTTACATATTTTTTGATAAGCAAAAAGTGTATTAATTAGAGTACAAGGAGTACTCTTGCCCATTCAAACAATACCACATGCAAGTAAACATTCTCTTGACTTAGTTAGTACAATAAAACCAATCATAAAACATTACAAAGTTGTTATTTTTTGTCTCCGAATTTCGCCAATACCAGTCCAGCAATTTGCTTCTATTAATAATCTCCTCTGAATTGTGTACCAAGTCATTGAACATGAAATTGTTTCTTATTTTCCAAATGCTCGAAACCACCACCAGCTAACATCCACTGCTATTCTTCATCTTCATATCTCCTTTCATATGTAGCAGGAAACTGGTGAGGTGTTGTTGTGACGAGTTTTCCACAACATTCGCCATCCCCAACCAATTAAAAATATTCTCCCACACCTCTCTACTCTTACTGCACTGAAAGAACTTATGGAATAGATCCTCCTATGCATCAAAACATAGCACACATGTTCAATTGTGTGCATCCTGGATAATATTTCTCCTAACCAATTGGTCCCTTGTAGGAAACCTATCGATTATTATCCTCCAACCTAAGATCTTAATCTTTGACGGTGTGCTAGATTTACATAATTTGTTTAAAGATTTGACTTATTCGACCTGCAGTGGCTCTGAAATAACAATATTTTCTCTCAAAAAATAATAACATCATTTCATTGTGAAAATTACGTCTTGTTGTGGCTACCATTTGACTCTATCACCGCTCTGTTGTGATAGTACGATTTCTTTCAATATGTCTTCGAGATCCTTTAAATGCCCCACATCACAAATATTCAAATTGTGTATGATATTACTAATGACCCCCATATTCCATCTCCACCCACCTTGCACAAAGACTCTCACCTTAGCCATTTTACCTTTTTGATGTTCTAAAAGTTAGAATATGGATGAAATTGCTTGTCTTAAAGTTTTGTCTCCAATGCATCTCCCCAACCAAAGTGGTACTGTGTTTCCCGTTCCTACCTTAAATGCCACATTGTCTATGAATGCATCCACCATAGATTCATCCTCCAGTGTGAGCCTACCTGCAGATAAAATATCTCTCCACAAAATAGAAGCCTTCTTGTTCTTACTAGCCGCTAACCCCTTATGATTTTGAATAATTGAGTCTCCATATATTGCTTGAATTAAATCCTTCCAAATTGAATTCCCTTTAAACATCATCCTCCACCTCCATTTTCATAGTAGTGTCATATTGAAAACACCAATGTGTTTAACCCCTAAACCCCTTACTTCCTTTGGTTTACACATTTTTTCCCGTTTGACCCAACTTATTCCTCTTTTTTCCTCCTTTCCATTCCATAAGAACCTAATTTGAATTTGTATGATTTGTTGAATGATATTCTTGGGAGCTTTGAAGAAAGAAATATCATATATTGGTACATTAGATAACACTGCATTTAACAAGGTCACTCTTCCTCGAATAGAAAGAGTTATAGCCTTCCAGCTTGACAACTTTTTCCTCAAACCTTCAAGAACGTTCTTCCAAGTGCAACATCTCCTAGGATTGGCTCCCACTTGAATACCTAAAAACTTAAATGGAACAACATCTATGCAACATGAAAGAAACTGTGATGTTGCTTCCATAAAATATTGATTAATATTGATGCCATACACAACTTTCTCTTATAGAAGTTCACCTTTAACCATGACACCATATCAAAGCCTCTTAGAATTGACTTAATACTCCACAAATTCTACCAAGTCCTTTCCCCTAAAATTACTGTATCATCTGCAAACTATAAAGTTCTATACTCAACAAGACTGTTCACTTTAAATCCTCTGAAGTCACCATTTTCTGCAGCCTTATTAATCAATCCAGTCAGACCCTCTATTACCAAAGTAAATAGGAATGGTGATAATGGATCACCTTGTCTAAGACCCCTCTCCACCTTAAAATCTCTTGTTGGACTTCTATTGGAAAGCCTTGACATGCTACAATTTAAGACACATACTTTCATCCAGTGCCCCAATTTCACCCCAAATCCAAATGATTGTAAGATCTTCCTTAAGAAACTCCAACTAACACAATCATATGCATGTTCAAAATCAACTTCCAAAATTAAGAACCCCCTTTTCTCTTTTGTTTCTAGGTCAATAATATCATTAAGGACCACCACTTCATCCAATATCTGTCTACTTGGAACAAAATCTGTTTGGCACAGTGATATGATTCCCTCTAAGGTGTCTTTCAATATATTTTCTATGATCTTAGCCAAAATGTTGTATTAGTATCCAATCAAACAAATTGTTCTGTATTCCTTCAAATTTTGTGGATTGTTCTTTTTTGGTATGAGAGCTATGAATGAAGCAATGATGGCTTTAGGTATTGTTGATAATTCGTTAAATTTCATCACATATTTCAACAAATCTTCTTCCAAAAAAATCCCAACTCCCCTGAATAAATTTGAAATTCAACCAATCTAGTCCTGGACATTTCTCTCCATCAAATTCCCACACAGCCTTCCTAACCTCTCCTCTTGTAAACTCCACTTCCAACATATCCCTACCCACTTATGTTAATTTCTTGAATTCTATCCTCCTCATTTCATGTCTACTCCTATGCATTTCTTTGAATCTTCCCTTAAAAACCCTTACCACCTCCTCCTTGATTGAGTTAACATCCTCACACAAAACACCATTCCCATTGGTAATTTTATTAACGTTTTTCCTTCTTCTTCTATCCTTAATGACATTATGAAAAAATATGGAGTTCTTGTCACCTTCACTCAACCACTTTTATCTTGATTTCGGCCTTAGCAAGATTTCTTTAAGATGTAATTTCCTTTAAATTTCTTCTAATGCCTCGGTACTGAAAGAATCATCTAATCTGTTGTAATCTTTAGAAGCCTCCTCAAACTTTAGGTCCAACCACCCAAAAACCTCCTTGTTCCACTCCCTCAAACAACCTCTCAGCTTCTTGAATTTTTCCTTCAAAACATAAGCTTTCCTCCCTTCAATTTTGAGATGCCTCCACTTCTCTTTCATAAAATTTAAGAAGTCCCTGTGTTGGAACCAACCATTGTTGATTCTAAAAGGTTTTGGCCCCCAATCAATGTCATTTGACTTCATCCATAAAGGCGCATGACCTGAGATGTCTCTGTTCACAACAACCTGTCCAACAATCTTCCAACTATCCACCATATTTTTAAGAAAATAGAAATCTATATATCCTATTTCTGGCATTGCCAGACTTGTTGGCCCAAGTAAACTTGCTTCCTAGTGTTTGGACATCTAATAACTCCATTTTGTCAATGAATTCAGTTAACTCTCGAATCTCCCCGCCCACTAACCCCACTGTTCTTCCATTTCTTTAATTTTTTTCTTTAATGGAGTTGAAGTCCCCTCCTAAGCACCAACAATCTATTCCGCCCCCTCCGAATTTTTGAACCTTACTAATTCAAACCATATCTCTTTTTTCCTCTAACAGACAAGAGGAGTATATATTGATGAAAGCATATACCTGACCTATAAACTCCGCACATAGACAAACACACCCTTCCCTTTTGAAGTTGTATAATGGTTTTATCGCTCACTTTCTCTATATTAGGATGATTCCTCCTGAAGCACCTTCAAAATCTTTAGCAGTCCATTCTATATCTTTACTTCCCCATAGGCTAGCCATAATATCGTCATTCAGAATCTGCAATTTTGTTTCTTGTATGAATACTATGTTTTCTTTTCCTTTCTAAATTATCCAGTTGAGTCTTTTTCTTTTCAAAATACTGCCACCCTTTTTAATGTTGAAAGACATTATACTCATTGCGTATTTTTGATCTTCCCCCCCGCGCCTTCTTTCCACCTTTGTCTCTCTGCTCCATACTTTTGATCGCTTTCACATAGGCTTCATATGTGTCATCACCTGAGATCCCCAGTTCATTGATGTTATTCTACACCTTTACCGTAACGCCTTTGTCAACATCCTCCAAATACCTCATACTTCATCTCCTAATATCGAAATCAGATTGAGAATCGCAACATAAAACTATCCCTTGGTTATTAGTTCGATTGTTCTTGTTGTTGACCTTCAATATTGTTGCAATTTCTTCGAGATTGATTACACCCACACCCCTTCTACTGATGTTATTAACCCCTTTAGTGATCTTCTGCTATATGCAACCCTATTATCACTTCGGGCCTTGTCATATTCTTGATGTTAGGACTTTAAAATAGTAACTTTATCTCGGTAATCTGCGTATTTAATGTCTTGAAAATTGAAATATTAAAATTTCTATAAAATAGTTTATTTTATGAATGCTTAATCATTTCCCTGAGAGCACTGGTTAGCAAGACCCATCTTTTAATTCTTGCACAAGACAATTTGAACTGTCATAACTGGCACGGGGTGTGGCCCGCCGGGGCCGGCCCGCGCACCTGCAAAAAAATGGTGGGTTGGGATTTTAGGCCCGCCGCTTGCCAAAGTCCGCCCCCGCCAAAACCCGCCGCCCGTCAAAGCCCGCACCGCCAAAGCCCGCCCTCCTCCAAAACTTACTTTTTTTTAGTTAATTCTAGTAATTGCAATTCTTGATGGTTTATTTTATATATTTATTTATAAATATATGTAATATTTTTTTTAAGTAAATTTGTTAAAAAGTTACTTTTATAAAAAATTATTTTAAAAAATAAGTGAAAAAGTTTAATTAAAAAATAAAAAAAGTCTATTAATTTATTAAAAAAAATATAAATAAAAATAGGCGGGTAAGCCCACCGCCTGCCAATATATCCGCCATCTTGGCGGGGCGGACATGACTTTTATGCCTATTTTATTTGGCGGACATGCCCGCCCCGCTCTTTTTTTGGCGGGCATAAGGCGGGACGGGCGGCGGGCGACCCGTTTTGTCACCCCTAGTTGTAAGTGGTTTGTAATTCATTCAGTCAATTCAATAACAATAAATTCGTATAACTAACTTAAAGTAAAATGCTTTGAAATAAATGAATGATTGCATATTAAATATGAAAGTAATTTGTCCAATAATTATTATTACATTCCAACAAATTCGGAATTTTGAAAATTAGGATCTCGTGTAACACGAAATTAGCCTTTTCATATTGGTTTCTTTTAAGGTGGATATTTAAAACGTGTGGTCCTTAAAAGATATGAAAATAAACGAGTAGTAAACACATCACATGTATGTCTGTCTATATCAGTCTATCCTTCAATTATAACCAAAACAAATTAAGTTCAAATGGCAAATAATTTCATTTAAAATTAAACAATTTAAAAAAGTCTGACTTTGAATTTTAAATAATACTTTAATTTATAGAAGCGACCTTCCACGAAAAACGAAAGAGTTAACTTATAAAAAATAAAAAATATTTTTTATTTATATAGGACAACATACCCAACAACACATTCATACGAGGAATCAGTAGAAGTTAGTTAGAGAAGATGGTGAGAAGCCCTTGTTGTGACAAAACTGGAATGAGAAAAGGTACGTGGACTCCTGAAGAAGACAACAAGTTAATTGCTTATGTAACTAGATATGGCTCTTGGAATTGGCGACAACTACCTAAATTTGCAGGTATGAATAATAATTTTCTTCATGTGTGTCGGTTGGTTTTTTTTCTTCTAGTTTATGTGAATAATGTTTTCAGGTCTTGAAAGGTGTGGAAAGAGTTGTAGACTAAGGTGGTTGAACTATCTAAGACCAGATCTCAAAAGAGGGAACTTTACACAACAAGAAGAAGATACTATCATCAAGCTTCATGAAAAACTGGGTAATAGGTATCATGAACTTGTCAATGCTCTATCACTTCCTAATGTAGCATAAACTCAACACATTTATTTCAAAGAGATTGAATAAAATAATATAAATCATTGTCTGGTTGGAACTCTCTTTTCTATATTTAAGGAAACATTTTTACATAGTATTTTATTCTCAGAAAAGTTAAATCGACACTTTTCTACATCTATACTGTACATAAGTATGGTTTTCAGTTTTTAATTATTACTTTCTACTTTTTGAATTAAGACAAAGGTTTATTAGTGTCATAGTGTGTACTAATTTTAAACAAAAAAGCACCCAATTTTGGTCACAAATAATTTAAAAAAAAAAAAAAAACAACTTTATTCAATCTAATCAATTTAGTTGTTTTTGTTTAGAAATGTAATTTTTTTCATAATCAACAATTAATTAATTATTTTTAAATTTTTGCTTAAATCTTATTAAAAGATTAAAAAATGATTATTAATTGGTTTTCTTATTAAGTTATTTTTTTATTTATATGTTATTATTGAGAGAGTATTTTATAAGTTTTGATATATGGTATTTATTAATAATGTTGAAATAACATGTCTATATTATTTATCTCGAATAAAACTATTATTTATCTTGGATTAATATATGATTGCAACTCAGCCCTAAATTGTGGATGATACTACCATACACTTATTCAAGAGTTGACTTTAAGATTTTATTTGATCCATATAGAATTTCATGTGTTATGTGTGTGGAGTTTCTCATCTGTTCTTTATTTATGAAGTAGCTTCAATTGTGTGGTATATAATTTTTAAGTGATTTGGTTGTAAATTGGTTTTATCTAAGGATCTTTGGCTCCTAGCTTTTAGAGTTATTTATTTATTTGGATGATAGGTATAGGATTATGAGTGAACTTGTCATTATATGACATTCTTTTGTTTGGTTGATTTAGATTTCCAATAATGATATTATTTTTTCTAGCATCAACTAATGTGAAATATGCAAAATAAAAGAGCATTTTACAACTTAGAAATGATGTAATATTAGGTCTGTGGCCAATTCTTGTAATTCTCTAACTTGCCTAGAAATTCTTGTAATGTGGTGGAGTATTCTTAACTTTTTTCTCCATGTTTGTTGTCTATGTTGACAGTGAATTCTTGTATGCTAAGATCTAGCCTATGCTCCTTTATTCAGGGGAGAGATTTTATTGCTTTGATTTTTTTGTCTTGGTTGGGGTTATTTTTTCTGTTTGTTTGTATCTTTTGTTTTTGGAGTTATAGCATTCAGTTTTTGAGTCCTTTTCTTTTGGCCTATTTACTTTTCCTTTGTTCTCAGCGGCATCAGACAAATACATCTTGTGCTATATGATTGATTTGTATCTTTTAGTTTTGGAGGGAATTTAAAATTTCTTTTCTTTACTATATATTATATTTGCTATCAAATTGAAGAAGAGTGTATGTTTGCTCGAGTTGTCTAGGGGCTCGTGAGCTTTTGGAAAAGTTGAGTGCCTTTTAAAGTTGTTGTTTTTTCTTGATCATTTTTTGTAGGAAAGGATGTCTACTAGGCTTAATCTTAGTAGAGGTGGTATTATTCAGTTATGTAGTGGGCTGTGGTGGGGTGTGTGCCAGGGGCAGGTCGAATCAGTGGATCATCTATTTGTTTGATGTTATGTTGCATCTTCTATGTGGTATAATATTTTTTTGTGGGTGGGTAGGATTTTACCTCTTCTGTCGTCAATCTTATTGTTGTTTGAAATGTTTCAGGGGCTAGGTAGAGGAAAAAGGGTGAGTTTAGGTATAGACGATCTGACATGTTGTGGTCTGAACTATCTCAATTATGTGGTATGAACTATCTCAATTATCGATCAATCACTTAGTGATAACTGTTATTTTTCTCTCTTAGAAGTGAGTTCACTCTTGTTTTCCTACGAGCAATCTTTCTCTTTGGAATTGGGAGAAAGACCTACTCTTAAGCTTGACCTTAAGGTGGTGTGTTGTTTAGCCGGATGTCTATTTGGTTTTGTAGATGTTATTTCTTTCTTCACTCGACTTGTTTCTCCTAGGGATTCTTTTTCGCTTTTCTCGATGCTCAAGATCTATGATTGATTTTGGTGGGGATTTATTTGGGTTGCGGATATTGGTGACAAAACGGCTAGGTTTGTCTAGCATGCTTGTTTTGTTTATTTTTTGCGGGATTTTGCGGACTCAGGCATTATCATAAATTTTTGTATTTTTAGACTTAAAAATTATAGTGCCCACGGGTTTGTCCTACCTCGTCCTCATTTTTTTTTTTTGCAGAGTAAATCAAAATTTTAGGCTCGCATCGTCAACTATATTAGCTTGTCCCGTTGCATTTTTTAAAATTTTTTTACAGGATTAAACTAACTAAAATGGAAGGAGATGCTTGTTTGTCACCCATAACTATGGAGTTTTTTCTATGATTTTTTTTCCTTTGTTGATTCGAGTGTTTCTTAAGAACTTTTATATATATATATATATATATATATATATATATATATATATATATATATATATATATATATATATATATATATATATATATATATATATATATATATATATATATATATATATATATATAGTCAATTCTCGAGTGTCACCACTTATTTTTCAAGAATGGAATAGTGGATTCTCATTAATCTAAGATAGAATGGAAAGTATTTTTTTTCTTTCATTATTCTAAATTGTGATTAGGTCCCATATGCAGTTTTGCATGTTGCGTGTTATGATGTATATTACGATTATTGTGGCATCAATATCGATTAAGAGATATATGAAATGCTCATATGAGAGATATAAGAAGGTTGAAATTTAGAGTTCTACATTTTAATTTTAAGTCGAAAATTTTGAAAATGAAGGTGGTTGAAATTGTCAGATGCACTTCATGATACGGTCACATGTTATGTTAAATCATACTGCTAATGCAGTCTGAATCGAGTCCGGCATAGATTTTAATGTTTTTTACTTATTAATATTTAAATTTTTTTCAAGAGAATTTATTTTCTGTATTTATTATAGTATTAAGTTTTTTTTTATGATGATCATACAAATTTTACTATACAGATGGATTGTGATTGCTTCAAACTTACCAGGAAGAACAGATAATGAGATAAAGAATCATTGGCATACCAACTTGAAAAAACGATCGGTAAAGAATAATAAGTCAGACAATAATAATGGAACCGGAAACTCCAAAGATACAAGTTCAGATAACCCTACAATAGAAGAAGACAACACCCTTGAAGGAGTGTTAGAAAACAATAGTGTTCCTAATATTACCAGTCCATTGTCTTCAATCCCATCTTCAAGTGGAACAATGGATACTCCAACAACTACAGAAATATCATATGAAAATTATGTTCTTGATGAGCTTCCTTCAATGGATGCATACATGGATGTTTTGAATGATAATTTCTGGACCGAACCATATATGATAGACAGTTCATATGTCCCTCCAAGTGAAGAAGCTACATTATTACCTGTCTGGTGTGAACATGATTACTTCAGTCCTGTGTACGATGAACAACTTTGGAGCCATGGGAAATAAATTGTTGCAGTATTGTGTGGGTTTAGTTTTTTTGGAAATGCCGGCAGATGACAAGAACAACATGTGATTACTACTTTGTCCTGTTTTTCCTCTGCGGCGTAATGTTGTGGTACTTTGAACCAATATGAGAAATTATTTAGCGTATATTTCTCTCTACTGTACTATTTTTGTTGTTGTGAACTAACTCATGTCAATGTCAATCTCTTTTTCACTATCATCTAGTCTTTAATTAAAAATGTATATAATTTTTTGTGTGGCTAAATTAAGATCATCTTGGCACTTCTATGCTCTCCAATCCTATGTTTCTAGCGTTTTTTTTTTTACAAGAGAACTAGTTCTTATTAAATTAAAAAAACAAACTAAGAAAATCTAAAAGACACTACTAAAAATAAAAATAAGGTTTCAAAATATATGATGTGAAAAATATTTGTCAAAGGATTTTACATCAGACATTTATTTTTACTGATGTGAAAAATATTTGATTTAGAGATTTTGCATCAAACATTTATTTACACTGAAGTGAAAAATAACACGGTGGCAGTTTGGTAAATAACATGAAATTTTGTTATAAAGGATTTCACATCGGGCCTAGATTTGCACCGATGTGAAAACTCCACTGATGAAAAAAATTACGGTGACAGTTTCGTAAATAAGATAAAGTTTTGTTATAACGAATTTTACATCGGACCTAAATTTGCACTTGATGTGAAAGATGGACCTTTACATCGGGCCTGTTATATCTGATGTGAAATGTTTTTAGTTTCGCTAAAACCCTATTCTCAACCAATTGGAGGGTCAGATAAAAAAAACGAGAGAACGATCCTCATTTTCATTTTCCAGATCCATCAAGATTCGTCCGTCCGAATCTTCCTCCATCTCACTTCCGTCATTCAACCTTCAACGCTTCGCCTTTGTTTGATTTCTCAGCCGCTCTGCACTAATTCGACGACGCTACTGCCTTCATCCGCCCTTCATCTCAGCGACCTCGCTTCCATCTTCGCTCAACCGCGTCAACCATCATCCATCTGGTCATCATCACCACCATCCAACAACACCTTTCATTATTTTTGCAAGTGGGTAAGCACTTTCAGATTCATTTTCGTTCATGAGCTAGTTCACCCTAAGCCTATCTCTAATTTCATTATTCCTTCTCTAAATTAATTTATCTTGTTATTTAGTTGTTGAGATTCTTGCGAATATGATGTTTTCCTAACTTGTTTGCTGTTTTGTTTATGTTGTTAACTATTTGGATCTATCTATATCTTGGTTTCAATATCATTTCCCACCAACTATTTGTGATATTGTTTCTGTTGATTCTACTAATTCTTAGGTTTCTGAAAATGTACTTGCATAGGTTTTACTAATTACTAGTGTTTTTTGGTTTTGTTTTCTATGCTGTTTTGTTTGTCGATTTATTGGATTTTTTTCTCATAGTGAGGGAGGGTTTTTCAATGCTACAATGAGCTTTTCTTCCAATTAACCAAATAATCCACCATCAGTGAAATTCACCTCAGAGATATGGTTCCTTAATGGTTGGTTTTTTAAAAAAAAATTGTGATTTTGGTTTGATTTTATTAACCACACGAAACTGCGAAACTGAAGTTTTTCTGTTTTATTTACAGTATATCCTGATGATTACGAGCTTGCAAGTAAGCGCTGGATACCTGTTCATACGGTAAGTGATACTATACAATTATATCTTTTCTTGAATTTTACTCTACATTGTTAAACCTGTTAGTATAGTAAGTTTATCTTCAATACCTTTAGTTTGAATGTGTTATTGTTTCATAATTCCTTAATGTCAAATAAAGTGTAATTTGGGAGTTGCAGATTCTGCGAGGAAGTACTATAAAACTCATTTTCTATCCTTTCATTGCATGAATAATGGATACAGTTCATGTTACAAATTCTAATTTACTACTAACGTTGAAAACTAATGTTCTGAGTTGAATTCACCAAATTTTAGAAAAGGTTACTTTATGGATCAGGAGCTAGACTTTATTCCTCCTGAACTTATGTGTTTCAAGGATCCTATGATAGAGATAGTGTTTTTATTTACTTTAAACTTTGACAAATAAAATACTACTCCGACAAACTAGCAATATATTTGACATATTCAATTTCCTAAAACTAAATTGGAGTGTTGAAAATTACACTGGCTTTCCATTTTACTTGTTGTATGTCCTAGGAAAATGCCATGCCACTTTATGTTTGCCAATTGTGATTTCATGTACTCTCTACTTGTGAAACTAAACTTATTAAAATCTTTTATGTACTAAATAATCATCTGTTATTATCTGGCAGGTAGAGAGTATAGTATTGAGTATCATCTCAATGCTTTCCGGTTCTAATGACGAATCTCTTGCAAATGTTGAAGCTGCAGTAAGTTCGATAATCATTTTTATTTACTTGATTGTTTTATTGCAACCAACATTCTCTCTTGTCATAAGATTAATTATTTCTATCTTAAAGAACATAAAGGCACCTTAACAGTTGGTGTTCAAAATCAAAAACGTACTTTGAAGCTTTCTATCTTATGAGTTAAGTAGTATAATCACATTAATTTATAATTCAATATACTAAAATTTGAGATTTAAATTATGTGGCTATGTTTTTATTTTTCTTTAATAGATGTATTACTTACATTATAATTATTTAGGGATAATTGACATTTACCCCCTGCCATATAGGCGATGTTCGGATTATCCCTATTAATTTTTTTTTTTGGATTATCCCCTGTATTTTTAGGGTACCCCTAAGCGTGTAAAAAACAGTGAAAACCCAAGGGGGTAAGTCAAAAAAACAAGTTTACAGGGGGGTCCTAGGAGGGTAAATCATAGAACTTTTTATATTTCAAAGGGGTAATTCAAAAAAAAAAAATTAATAGGGGGTAATCCGAACCTCGCCTATATGGCAGGGGGTAAATGTCAATTATCCCAATTATTTATTAGTACTTGATGATGTTTCATAAAAGTGTGTTTTGTCCTTGATGTTTGCAGGTATATGATTCTGCTTGCTCTTGTTGGATTGATATCATGTTTGATATTGTAGGATTCCTTTCTTCAAGTTCTTCAATGATATATGGGGATTGGAACAATATCGTGTCATTTTTTTGTTTCTCATCTATATAAATATCTTTGTATCAACTCAATTCATTATGTTGACACAAATGCTTACACAGTGTAATTTTGTACACTTTTCCTAGATTATAACTTTTGTAACTCAATGGTTTATTTTAAAGATCATTTGCATTCTTTCTATTTGGTGCAATGAAATTAACTGGTTGGTTGAAAAAATATGAACAATTAGATATCAAATGGAGACTTAAATGTGGTCTGTGTGATGTTGGAAAAAATATGAAAAATTAGGTATCAAACAAAATTACAGGGATTCCACCTCGATTTCACTAAAAAATAGTCTAATTTTTTTAAAAAGATAACATACATATTACAACGGGTTAGACTTGCGACCGATGTAAAAACCATCATTTTGCATCGGGTATGAAAGGAAACCGATGTTAAATATTGCATTTATTTAAAAAAAAAGTTAAACCCATATTTTACATCTGACTAAACAGTTAACTGATGCGGTAAGTGCATTTTTCACATCGGACTATTGCCCGATGTAAAATGTCTTTGATTTACTACATCACCTGTCTTTACAACGGACCCAAATCCGATGTAAAATGTGTTTTTCGCCTGATGTAAAATATCTTTTCTGCACTAGTGAGAAGAGGAAACTAATTTATTCTTAAAAAATTCCTTCTTAATAAATGAAGGAACCAAATTCCACTAAGTGTGTTTGGATTCCACTAAGTGTGTTTTGATTGACGGTAGACAAAATTAATTCTAGCAGAATTGAGTTTGAGAGAATTGATTTTTTACAAAATTGAGTTTAGTAGAATAGATTTATGTTTGAATACACTTATGTAAAAGTGAGTTAAACAATAAATTTCGTTGTATAATTCACTTTGAATCACTTTCTTACAACGTTTTTATTTTGGCTTAATTGCAACTTTGGTCTCCCTATTTTGTCTGTTTTTCGATTTTGGTCCCCTCATTTTTAAAATCACGATTTTGGTCCCCCTTTTGAGTCTTCTGTTGAAAAATAGACAAAAATAGGGACTAATTTTATAGAAAAAAATTTGGGGGACGAAAATTGCACAGAAAACCTTAAAATGGGACTAAAATAGTTGTTTTTAAAATAGAGGGATCAAAGTCAAGAAAAAGATAAAATAGAGGGACTAAAGTTGTAATTAAGTCTTTTCTTTTTAATGTCTTTTCTTTTGTACGGTTGACTTTTTATTTTTGAATTGTTTTATCACAAAGTAATTTTCTTTTTCTTTTATTGCACCATTATTACTTAAGTTTTTGTTTCAAAACATATCCTTTTTATTTTTCTCCCCAACTTTTTATTTTTCAATACCCTTGCTTTCATGTGCTCTCATATCCTTAAGATAAGGTGGTGAACATTGTTTTTCTTTTAAATTGGCTAAAGGTTGTAATGTTAAAAGAACAAATAAAATGATTGTAAGGCTCAAAGAGTTTTGTCAAAGGATTTGTGCCCTCACAAGATATGGGTTTGAGGACTTAGCAACATACGCTCTTCTTACCAGTTCAGGAGACCCTTATACTTTTCGAAAGGATATGGCTAGCCAAGAGAAAGATAAGTGGATGAGTGCTATGGTGGAGGAGATTGAGTCCTTGGAAAATATTGAAACATGGGATCTTCTTTATCTGCCATAAGGAAAAAGACCTACAGGTTGCAAGTGGGTGTACAAGAAAAATCTAGCAATAACAAAAAAAGATGGGGAAAATTTCAAAGCCCACCTAATGGCAAAGGGGTATTCACTACTGAAGGAGATTGATAATAATGAGATTTTTAGTCCAGTGGTTAGACACACTTCTATCAGGGAAGTATTAACCCTGATAGCCAACAAAGATATGTATTTAGAGCAGATAATGTCAAAATAACTTTCCTCCATGGTAATCTAGACGAGAAAATCTAGATGGAGCAGCCAGAGGGTCTCAATGACACTGGACATGGCAAAGTTGTTTGTAAATTGAATATGTCTTTGTATGGCTTAAAGTAGTCTCCAAAGGCAGTGTCCGAATACAGATCCAGAGATCACTACTACAAATAACATGTTTCACCTCAGACGTGAAATGAAATTAACCTTGAATACAAAAGCGAGGTAACGAATCGTGTCATAAAAAGCTTTCACATTACCCCTCTATTAATATAAAACTGAAGGCTTAAGTTATATGCACATGGGTTCGAACCCCAGTATCTGCATTTTAATTATTTTTAAAACTAGTGCATCATACCTCTCGATTTTAGTCTAAAATTGAGGGTAATATAGATTTTTTTAAAACTCATCACATTGTTTACACATAATATTAATAAATTTATTTATTTACAAGCTACATTGTTTACCCAAAATATTACATTGTTTACACAAAAAAATTAATTTTTCTAAAGATCTCGATTTTATCTTTAAATCAAAGAATTTTGGGGAAGAGAAAATATTGGGTGCATGATCAATTCAATTTCTTTTGTATGCATTTATTTTTGAAATAAAACAAAAAAAGTGTTTGATAAACAAATGATTTTCTGCTCGAATAGATATATAAGAACACGAACCTTAAACCCAAATACTTTTCTGCTATTGCAATCCATCATAGAGATCTTTTTATGGCAAACCTTAAAGTGGTGGATGTAGATAGTTTCAAGTATTTCATGATGCTTCACAATGGTAATTAGAATGCTCTTTTTGAAATTCATAATTTTTTTATAATGGAAGTTTATAATGTTTCACGTGGATCACTAATGGTAGTGTCTTAAGTGTTGATAGTCATGAAATGGACTACAATGATTTATTTAAGGACAATGATCAAAATCCTCAATAATCACGCCAATATTATTCCCTCAATTTTGACACAAACTGAGGTAAAATATGTTCACCCCTCGATTTTAGAAGAAAATTGAGGTGAATAATCTTATTTTTAAAACATTACATTGTTTACATAGAATATTAAAAAATTCCAAATTCATCATCGTCGTTGTAATTTAAGATTTTATGGCATATCTTGTATGCATCCAACTTCTAATCTTTTAAAAGGTTGAACTCCATTCTTTATTTAACTTGAAGCAAGAATGATTTTCTGCACTTGCAATCTATCACATAGAACTTTTTCAACCTTCTTTAATTGAGTGTTGTTCCAAAAATACAACAACAACATCAACACAATTATGTGAGATAGATTGCAAGGGTAGAAAAAAATATTTTGTTCAAGAATAGAAAAACATTGAAGAATTTTCTGTCTTACAATCCATCCTAAAGAATGATGCATACGAGTTAGGGAGGCTACATATAAGTATGGATTAGGGTAAAATCTATTTAACGAGTACTTTTATAGTAAAGTCTAATTATTTTATCCCTCGGTTATTATGGAAACTGAAGGGATGAGTTATTTAGTTTACACTTATAAACAAATAAAAACATAAACTTCAATAGCTGGGATTTGAAGCATTTCCTGAGTTGTTTTTCCCCTCGGTTATAATAAAAACTGAGGGAATATGTTGTTTTTATTTTTTTAAAAATAAAATATGGTGCGCCTTGGCATTATACCCAGTTTTATTTTTCCTGAGGTGAAAGCTTTGTCATGAAATGTATTATTGTAGTACTGGATTGAAGGCATTTCTAAGATTCTTATTCCAGTACAATTAGTTATTTGATATATGCTATGGATTATACTGTATTGGATTTGGCACAAGCAATTAGTTAAGTGAGCAAGTTCATATCCAAGCTTGGGAAACACCATTTTCGAAGTAGTCAAGTGGATTCTAAGGTACTTGAAGGGAATAACGGATCGTGGTATCATTTTCATCATGGAGCATGGTATTTCATCAATTGCAGGATATGTGGATTCTGATTATGCAGTTGATCTAGATGATATGATGTTTATAATAGGGTATATCTTTAATCTTGAGCGCGGGGGGGGGGGGGGGGGGGACTTTATACTACAAATCATTAGTTCAATTTATAGTAACTGTGTCTACAATTGAGGCAGGATACATGGTAGTAGCTGAAATTGCCAGGAAAGCATTGTGGCTTATAGGGTTAGTGAAAGAGTTAGGTGTTGAGCAAGATGTAGATCAGTTGCATTGTGATAGTCAGAGTGCTATCTATTTGGCAAACAATCTGCCGTATTATGTTCAGATCAAGCATTTTGATGTGAGGTTCCACAAGATCAATGAGTTGGAGGCTTCCGAACAAATATTACTTCAGAAGGTTCACACTTCAGAGAATGCAACTGATATGTTCACAAAGCCAATCACTAATGACAAGTTCAAACATTTTTTGGACTTGCACTACAAGAAAAGTGGTCATTAGCCACGCGAAGTAGTGACGTGATTATCATGTGGCTAAAATAAGGCGGTTGCGACGTGATAATCACGTCACCATTTTTGTATTAATAAAATAATGAAAATAACATCACAATAGTTGGGTGTCAGAATTTTTTAAAACAAAAATATTTGCGAAGTGTAAAACACGTCGCTAAAGTAAAAGTAAAAAAAAATTTAAAAAGGCGCAAATTTCAGAGAGTGGGAAGTTTGAAATTTGAAAAAAAAAAGTTGTGACATGTTATACACGTCGCAACAATTAAAGATAAAAAGAACCTGAACGAATTTGACGTGGTGCAAACATGAATTAAGGGAGGCATTAAAGTTATTGACCGTTGGCATTGGTTGCGACGTGAATTACACGTGGTTGGGTTGCGACGTGAAATTCACGTCGCCGATTGGCTTATAGGACAAACACGTTATAGGCTTTTGTAGTGAAGGAATCTAATTCATGACCGTTGGGTGCGTTGCGACGTGAATTACACGTGGCAGGTTGCGACGTGAAATTCATGTCGCTGATTGTCTTATATGTAAGCGCGTTTCGTTTTCCTTTCGGACCCAGCTGCGTTTCTTCCCCATTTCACTCTTTCTCTCTTCCAAACTTATACCTATTCATCTCATACCCATATTTTCTATACCTCTTATTCATAAATTTTCACTACAAATTTCTTTCATTATTGTATCAAAGGTAAGTTTCATACACAAATTAGTATAATTTCGTTTTTTAATTACTTGAATTTTTAAATATATTTGTTAACTTAAATTTTAATGTTTTTGTTAGGTTTTGACGAAGATTGAAGAATAAGAGGAATCAAGGAGAAGGAGATTGAAGAAGAGGTATTTTGATTTTTTCCTTCCAATTTAGTAGATTAAATTGTTAGAATGATAAAAATGTATATGATGTAAATGTTAATTTTGAGTTTAGGAGTTGAGGAGTTTAGAATGTTAAAAATGTTTAGATTTATTTTCATAATATGTTTTTTATTTTCTAAACAAAATATAAGTATTTAATGATATTATTCTTAAAAACAAAAAATATTAATAATATTTTTTTATGTTATTGTTCTTAAAAACAGAAAATATTAAATTGAAAATAATTTTTCTTTATGTGCAGTATATATTAAATAGAAATAGAATATATGTTATGTTATTGTTATTAAATTAAAAATACATTTTTTTTTTAAATTAAAATATATATTAAAAGGAGAATATATATTATATATATATATATATATATATATATATATATATATATATGTGTATATTTTAAATAAAATAAAATATAATATGATTATATAATATATTTCTTAAATTAAAATATATGTTATTGTTATTAAATTGAAAATACATTTTTTTTAATTAAAATATATATTAAAAGTAGAATATATATGATATATGTATATTTAAAATAAACTAAAATATAATATGATTATATGTTATATTTCTTAAATTGAAATAAAATATAATATGATTATATGTTATATTTCTTAAATTAAAATATATGTTATTGTTATTAAATTGAAAATAATTTTTTTTAAATTAAAAAATATATTAAACGTAGAATATATATTTTATATGTATATTTTAAATAAAATAAAATATAATATGATTATATGTTATATTCCTTAAATTAAAATATATGTTATTGTTATTAAATTGAAAATACATTTTTTTTAAATTAAAATATATATTAAAAGTAGAATATATATTATACATGTATATTTAAAATAAAATATGATTATATGTTATATTTCTTAAATTAAAATATATGTTATTGTTATTAAATTGAAAATACATTTCTTTAAAATTAAAATATATATTAAAAGTAGAATATATATTAAATATATATATTTAAAAAAAATAAAATATAATATGATTATATGTTATATTTCTTAAATTAAAATATATATTAAAAGTATAACATATAATTATATGTTATATTTATTAAAAGAATGTTTTGTTAGTTAAGAACAATACCATGTAATTTAGTATTTTTTTTTTAGGGTTAAATATATAAATTTTTCTTGTAATGTTAGCGAGATTTGATTTTAGCCCCTCGTAAAGTTTTTTCTTTTAAAACTTTTCTCGTAATATTTAGATTCCATCGTAGCCCCTGACTACACTATTTATTCTAATATATTTAGATTTAGATTCCATCGTTATAGCCCTGACTACACTATTTCAGTCCAGATTCTAATTTTTTTTGTAGAGCCACTTGGAATTCTCAAATTTTTTAATTAATTTTTTTTAATTAAATTTTTTATTTAATTTTTAACTTTTTTGTATTAATTTCTTATTATTATTTTTTTAAACTGTTTTCTTAAATTATTTATTAACATTTTTTAGAAATTTTTTTTTTAAGCTGTGTGAATATCTGGTCCAAATTTAGCGACGTGATTTTCACTTCACTAAATAGTGAAGTGAAAATCACGTCACTACTGAGTTTCCACCTTGCCTCCTGCGGCGTAATGTTTCACGTCGCAAATTTTGGTTTGTGATGTGTTTTTTCACTTTGTGGCGTGATTTTCACGTCTCTAATAAGCTTTTTTTTTTGTAGTGTTGTAACACGTTTCTTAGTGTTAAGAAAGAACTACACAATCCCAGTTGCTACGATATGACATTATCCATTTAATCTTCATAGAGGTTTGATATTGACTAAGGTGGAGATTGTTGAGTTTGAGTTATAGGTAACGCCTAATAGTTAAAGGTTGGGGCCGTTCGCCCCGGCAGTTTGGTTTAGGGGTATTATTGTAAACCGTTTGAAATAACTCGCGATACGTCCCAATCCAACCCGTCCAAATCGATTAAGAAAATGGGCAGAAATGAGCTTATATGACTCAACTGCGGGTTGGGATGGGTGAGGCTTTTGAGCCCGAAATTGCCCTATTGTCCGACCCTACATATAATGTTCTAAGGTGCCGTCTACGGTGCATGACCTTCATAGGTCTCTCACATGATTAATAACTCCCGTTATAATTTTTTTTTAAAAAAACCACTACAAATTTTGAAGAAAAAAAACATGTCGGATTACCAACATATAAGGGAGGTGTTGTCGCCAGGGGGTAGCGACAACACCCAATTTTTATACATCTTCGCCAGGTCCATTGGCGACTACTTTGAAAGGTAAGTGTTGTCGCCACCCCTGGCGACAACGTGTGTTTTTAGTAAAAAAGTGACTATTTGTGTAATTAATTTGAAATGTTGGTTATTTCTAAATTTTAAAAAAAAAATTGGTTATCCAAAAAAAAAAAAGACCTAAAGAGTCCTCTCACCTAGCCTGAGCCATGTTCTAATATCATCCGTAGTTATAGATATTCAAAACTTATGGTCACTATGACACAAAGGAAATAAACTAGTAGTTATATCACATGCGCATGTCTATATCAGTCTGTACTACAATTTTATTCTAAAACCAACACGTTTTTTTTTCAACTCATTTTAGCTCAACTTGTTAACAAATTTTATCTAAAGTGAACTTTTTAAAATTAAATTAAAATTTTAAGTGAAATAATTGTTAGTCAGATATTATTTATATATATCAACTGAATTTTAAATTACTAAAATCTATGGAGGATTATTACAAAATTAATAAATATAAATTTTAATTACTTTCAAATTTAGTTGAATACGAGTTCTCTCTAAACAAATCATATTTGAAATTTTAATTAAATAATTTATAGATTAATAGTTATTTGTCCCCTTCATTTTAGAGAATTTTGAAAAATCCCTATATGAAAGAAATACATATATCTCATATTTCCTCATTTTAAATCTTTTTATAAATAAATATATAAAAATATTACGTAGTAGGGCCACATCATTAGATTTGCTGACTAATTTTATTTTATTGAGGGTTTAGACTGAAAAATTTTTCAAAAGCTAAGAAAAATTTGTGTTTTTTTACAGATTTACTTTTCCAAATTCGCTCAAACGAGCAGGTTATTGATAAATTAATATAGAGTGTAACAGGACAATAAATTGTTGATTGGTAGATAAATCAAAACCCAAATAAACTCTAGTCTAGGATACTTCACAATTTTTTTTTTTTAATTTTCATAATATATAGGATACCACATGCAACACACTCTCATACTAAGAATTTTTGGTAGTAAGAGAACATGGATGGAAGCTCTTGTGGTGACAAAAATAGTTTGCGAAAAGGCAAGTGGACTCATGAAGAAGACAACAAGTTGATTGCTTATGTAACTAGATATGGCTGCTGGAATTGGCGACAACTACCTAAATTTGCAGGTACAAATAATTATTTATTCATGTGTGTCGGTTGGTTTTTTCTTCTAGTTTATCTGTTATAATGAAATAATGTTTTCAGGTCTTGAAAGATGTGGAAAGAGTTGTAGATTAAGGTGGTTGAACTATCTAAGACCAGATCTCAAAAGAGGAAACTTTTCTCAACAAGAAGAAGAGACTATCATCAAGCTTCATGAAAAACTTGGTAATAGGTATCATTTACATGTCAATGCACTATCACCTTCTACATTATTTATTTCCTACATGGAATGAAACGTTTTGCCATAATGTTTTAGGGTTTTTTTATGATGATGAAACAAATTTTGCAATGCAGATGGAGAGTGATTGCTGCAAATTTACCCGGGAGAACAGATAACGAGATAAAGAATCATTGGCACACCAACTTGAAAAAGCGTTTTATAAAGAATAATAAGTCTGAAACTAAACGTGAAACAGAAAAATCCAAAACTTCAAATTCAAATAAACACCCTGCAATGGAAGAAGCCAATAAACTTGAAGGAGCATTAGAAAACAATATTGTTCCAAATATTACAAATCCATTGTCTTCAACCCCATCATCGAGTGGATTCTCTTCCATAACAATGGACACTGCAGCAGCCACAATATCATATGAAAGTTCAATTCTTGATGACTATGAGCTTCCTTTATACATGGATGTTTTGAGTGATAGTTTCTGGACAGAACCATATATGATAGACAATTCATATGTTCCTCCAAATGAAGAAGCTAGCTTATTAACGGTGGGATATGAACATGAATACTTTAGTCCTATGTACGATATTGAACTTTGGAGCAATGGACAATAAATCGTTATAGGGTTTTAATTATTTGGAAATGCCGGTTAGTTAAGATCAACATCTCCAATGGGGGGAACTTAGAGATTGCTTAACTTTTAAGTTCTATTCCTTAGCATTTTTTATCATTGGAGTGTGATGACGTGACACCATTGATTACTTAAATATAAAAGATAGAACTTCATGAAGCAACTTGAAAAGTTGAGAACTTAACATTAAATATTATTATTTTTTAGACAACTCAATTGAAATAGCAATGAAATTTGATTGTCAATTATAGTACAAATATAATAATTAAAATTGGTTGGGCCTAATATATTGTTTATATATAATTACCATTGGAGCAAAACTAGTTTAAATTGGAGAATTTCTTTAGCCACCTCCTAACCTTCTTGCCCACCCCTAGTGAATTTACCAGACTACCCCTTGTTTCGGAAGTTCATTTCCGAAACGGTACTTTTTTTCTTGAAAAAGGTGTTTTCGGAAATGAACTTCCGAAAAAGTGTTTTTTTAATATAAAATATTGATTTCGGAGATGCATCTCCGAAATAAAGTTAAATTTTCAGAAAATGTGGTGTTTCGGAAGTTCATATCCGAGCGCACCCCCCATGATGGAATTCGGAAATGCACTTCCGAAGTTATGTCTGGACAGAAGCAAAATGAAAAATAACAACGATTCGCTTTATTTAATCAGGTGAAGATTACAACGATAATATTACCGAAAATCAAAGTTACATATTGTTGAACACGGGTAGGTGGGGATGAGTCAACATTTTGATAACGTCGTCCGCCGATCTTTGAAGTTTGGCGTCCAACTCGATCGGGCCTTTCGAAGAAAATCGGTCGAACGTTGTCCACATAACCGCTAAGTCTTCGTCGTTCTTGATCTGAAAAGGTGTGAACTTAATGTCTCCCTCGTCGTTAAGCGATGGAGAGCGGTACTCGAGCTTGACAACCTTTCGATTCTCGGGATAGCGCAAAAGCGTGTTGAGCGACGGTATCAATTCCGCAAACGGCGTGTCGCGCGAGAAGCGAAATTGGAACGGCATCGGGTAGCCGGTTTCAAAGTAGACGAATGCTAGGTGAGGGTAGGTTTGTGTCATTTGTGTTTTGTGGTGTGAAGAGGATGAAGAAGAGTGTGTGGTATTTATAGACTTATTGGAGCATTGATGGCCCAACAAACCTTATCCTGCCTCAGGGGACATTTCGGAAATGAACTTCCGAAAATAGGCTCCAGACATGTATATTTCGGAAGTTCATTTCCGAATTATGCAGAAACAGACTTAAATTTTGCATTTTGTTGATTGCTTAGTGCTTTGTGTAAACAATACCAAAGGAATTCAAAATAGACATAAATTAGACATTGATGACATAAAACATACTTATATTATATATGTATTGAATCGGTCCGATTTTACATGATAAACAACAATACATACAAAAAATGATCGTTACAAACAAAAAACGATCCGGAACAAACTAAAATTCACCGAACCAATCGGTGGATCCTAAGTCGAAAATAGGCACGTTCTTCGAACGCTCTCTATTTTGCTCGCGCTCTTGGCTCATCATTTCTTCAAACTCCGCCATCCTCACAACGAACGGATCCGGCCAAGTCTCCGCCTCATTTGAACGATGTGCCGTCCATTGACAACAAGTAGCCGGTATAGGACACCCCGGTTTCAAAAACACTTGGACGAAGTGCCGCGATCGTAGATACCCGATGCATATGATTCGGCCCGACGCGTCCAACGGCGGTCGACTATGAAGTGGAAAGAAAGTCTCACATAGTCCAAACCTCGTCAAATCGACGCATACAATATCATATGCACTTGCTATGAGATGACCCATATCGGGGAATGACATCCACTTCGAGACCGGAGCGATACCGGTAAGTGGTGGAACAAGTGCATCATGAATTTTTGCAAACTTTTCTTGATTTTCATATAGTCGGCCGTAGATGTCCCGATACGAAGTCAAGTCCGCAAGAATTTCCCGTCGGACTAAAGTATGATTATTTTCCCCTTTACCGAGCAAACCCGCAACGGCCCGATATCCACAATTGCCGTCTCCGCCAACATCAACGATGTTATCGATATATTTGTGCATAAAAAGTGGCATCTCATTAATGTAGACAATGGGTGATTTTTTTATCGGTGGTGTGCGAGGTGGCTTCGATATACGGGCACCTTTGTTACCACTACACTTGGACTTAGGTGTCTCATGAATTTCCGGTAACGATGCATCCACATGTTCAAAGTAGGAAGGAGATCGTTTTGTTGATGTGTCATCTTGTGTAATTTTGGACTTTTTCGGTGCACCTTTAGTCTTAACCGGTTGAGATGGCGGTTTCAAATCGGTGGTCTCCGGAAATGCGATCTTTCGCAATTGTTCTTTTATATGCATTTTTGTTGTGTCGTCCGCTTTAGCAAACTTCTCCAATATCACTTCCAACTCGTCGGAGATGGTGATTTTGGAGTCATTTTCTTTCGGCGGGTCAAAATCATCAAAACGAAGTTTCTTCCAATGGTCGGCTACCTCATCCATGCGTATTGGTGAATTCAACTCCTTCTTTTTTGAAATTATACAAGCACACGGAAGGCCGTATGTAGTTCTAATGGTGCACCCACATAAAGAACTATCCGCCCCCGTGGTCTCCGACCGCTTAGCTTCATGAAACAAAAAATTCAAACCCGTTCGAGATATGTTGTAAATCAATTGGGAGAATAGAATTTGGCCCTTATACCGGTGTTCCATGACCGTCTTGCTCCGACCGAACGATGTTTGAATTTCATTGTGTTGATTATCAAGCATTTGATTCACGGTGTCCCACCCGCGACACAAATCTCCCTTACTATCACCCAACCACCTCTTGAAGACCGCATGTGCGGATTCAACTCGGTTAGTCGTGGTGCAACCAAGATGTCTAACCCGATTTGTCCAAGCGCACACGACTTTTTCTCTAACTTTGTCAAGAATGGTGGATTCGACGTAATGACAAAATGTCCTAATGGAACCACACAAAGACCTAAAGTGTACCAATTTCTCGGTATAATCCTCTTCGGAGTATGCATCCAAAATTCCCCTCCATGCCGCCATTATCCTATCAACCACAACACCGGCTTTGACAAATTTACCATTTTCATCCAACCTATCTTTTGTCCCAACCGCGGGTTTCAACTTGCTTCTCACGTTGCAAGTTATGTGATACCGGCAAAGTAAAGCGGTAGATGTCGGGAAGACGGTATCGACCGCATTCATCAAAGCATTATCCCGGTCGGTGACAATGACGTTTGGCATAACCGCTTGATCAACTAACAAAGACTTGCAAATTCCCAAGGCCCACGTAAAGTTGTCTTCTTTTTCACACTCCAAAAAAGCAAACCCCACCGAATAAGTCTTGTCCGTCGAGGTAACACCGACTATCTCTAGAAGCGGAAGCCTATACTTGTTGGTCTTGTACGTCGAATCCATCACAAGAACGGTTGGAAATGTGTTGAATAATTTGATACTTTCAGGATGAGTCCAAAAAATATCACGCACGGTAACTTTGTCCTCGGAGGTTCGGAAGCTTGAAACATAATTGTTATCGCCTAAAAGTTTCAAAAGTTGTTGCATTTCCGACCGAGGGCCCATATTTAAAACCTTGAGATTGTGCCGTTCATTGTAAACTTGCTTGATATTTGAAACGCTATCCGGTTTCTTACGCTCCAAATCGGCAAGTATGTTGCGAGGCGCCACTTTGACTATCGTTAGATCCGATATCACATTCCTCTCTTCGCGGGACAAACGACACGCCATTGGATGCCTGTGTAACTTGACATCCAAGGCATGATTATGCATTCCACAAATTACGGTTAACCGCCACAAATCATCAACCCTCCGAGTGGCACGGAACTTAAACGGACACCCGCACTTTCTCGATCCCGTGTCCTCGTGTTTTAGCACACGGTTTGATTGCACATAACTACCACCACGTTCGCAATTCAAAACAACGAAAGCTTTCCGCCTACTATTTCCGTTGTCCGACCTTAAAATGACAATTCCAAATCCAAGTTTACTAGCTTCGTTTCGAACCCAATCAATCAATTGTTCTCGACTAACGAAGCTCCGATCATTTGTAAAATGTTGCCTAACATCGACCGCATTGATCATAGGAGTAGCGTCAATAACCGGATCGTTATTAACGTTGACAATTTCCGGATTTAATACTCCATCGTCTTGCACAATGTTGTCCGGATGCACCATACCTAGCAAATGCAAAAATTAGCAAAATTGGCCAAAACTGTTTTTTTTTAAACTGCCAGGGCATATTTCGGAAGTTCATTTCCGAAATTTGTTAGGTAATATATTTCGGAAATGAACTTCCGAACCATATCAGTTTTCAGCATAAATTTGTTGAATCAATGTAGTGAAATAGGGGATGAAATGAGAGATGTTTACCTGAAATTGTAGCTTTCTATGCCCCCTTTAACGTGATCAACGGTTTGAAACTTGCTTTTAGGGCGAAAAATTGATGGAGATTGATAGGGTTTAGAGAGGGTTTTGATAAGTTTTTGGAGAAAAATGATGAAAAAGTGAAGGAGGGAAATTTGTATATGCAGCAACGGTTTCGGAAATGAACTTCCGAAAATATTCACGGTTTTGAATTTTTTTGACTTCGGAAATGTATCTCCGAAAACACCACTTTTTTGGTGTTTTCGGAGATTCATTTCCGAACTAAAAAAAAAACAAAAAAAAAATAACTTCGGAGATGCATCTCCGAAGCAGGGGCAGTTTTGGGATTTCGCTGGGGGTTTCCCCCATAGGGAGGTGGGTAAAGAAAAATTCTTAAATTGCTTATGGATTTCTTAAATGCAATGTGGCAAATTTTTTTTTTTTGACAAAAACCAAGTTAACTCATGTCATTAAACAAATGAAAATCGATACAAGAAGGGATTACACCTAAGGAACTACGCCTAGCCCATGAATTGGCCGCCTTCACTAACGAGTGGACAACCATATTCACTTGGCGTTTTACAAACTTCACCCCAAAGTTAGGAAAAGAAACTAACAACCTCTTAATAGAATGTAAAATGAAACTTAACTCCGAACAACCTGTAGCATTTGAGTTAACAGCTTGAACCATCACTTGAGAGTCGCTTTCAAAGATCATATAATCCATATTTAAACTAATAGCATGTTGCATCGCTTCTTTCAAAGCCATGGCTTCCGCTTCGACCGTGGACATAGTGCCAAAATCCCAAGCAATACCTCCAATAATGAAACTTCCAATACTATTCCGGAAGCACCAACCCCTGTTTGTAGATTTATGAGAAGTGTTGAACCCCGCATCTGTATTGCACTTTATCCAACCCACATCCGGGGGTTCCACGTTAAGGGGTTCTGATCACCATTGATACTATCCTAAACCTCACGGGCAGCAATCCAATCATGCTAATTAAAATAGGCTTGTAATCATATCCTTCGTATGTCTCCCCTATCATTATTCCACACAATGTTATTACGGTTCTTCCAAAGCACCTCAATCATAACAGTGAATCTTCCCGCACCCCGCTTATCTTCTTTATTGCAAATGTCAAGGATAAGGAATTTGGCATCACTCAGAATATGTAAGCGGGGCTCAATAATAGAAGCAAACCTGCAGCTCTAATATGACACAAAGCAACTAAGGATGTTCTCTCCGTTGGACAGGCTTGGTCTAAGGGGTAGGCTAACTAGGCATTGGCCTAGGGCCTAAAAAATTTTCTTTTTATTACCTATTATACTTGATATCTTGTTTAAAGATAATTAATAACATTCAATTTTCATTACTATTTGTTTCTTTACAATGAAGTCACTTTATTATGAGCCCGATTGTTAAAGTCCTATGAATATGGAGAAATAACAAGTGAAGTCATTGTGTTGCTATTTATCTACAAAACAATTTCTTGTTTATTTACTCATATTATTATATTATGATTAATTTGTATAAATTCTCACCGTCAATTCACCATAGATATGTCTCTGCCCCCAATTTTCTTTTGGATAGAAAGAAAAAAGCATTGCAGAAAAACAATTAGATTTTATTTATCTAATATTTTTTATTCAATTTTAATGTAAATTCTTTATATTTATTTAATTGTTTTATTTTTTATGATATTTTTATATTTGTGTTCCTTGTAAAATATTTAGTATTTTATTCAAAGTAGTGTCGTCTAAAAAATTTGAATCAGTGAGTTTAAAATTAAAATTAAAATATCTAAAATTTTAATTAAAATAATAAACGAAATTGATAATCATATTTAATAAATAATTTTGTAATTTAAAAATATAAAATATTTACTTTTAAGTAAAAGTACTGTTTTTATAAAAAATATTATCATTAATAAATTAAAACCTTTAATATAAAACTCGCCTTAGGCCTCGGTATCTCTTGGGGCCGGTCCTGCCCTTGGAGTGCTCTGAAATAACATCATTTGATTGCTTTTTGTCCTTTTTTTCTTGAAATATTATATTTTGGGACCAATATTCGAAATAAAACCACGCCATGTCAAAATCTCTCTCTATTACTTAATCTATCTCTCTCTTATTTGAAATATTGTATTCTTGAAATACTGTGTTTTAAAGAATAATATATAACCCTTCTTTTAAACATGTATGTTTTCTTTCGTTGGGTTGCTAACAAGGTCAATAATAACCCTTCTATATCATTGTTATTTACATTCTTAAGCAATTTGGAATTTCGAAATTTTTTACTAAAATAATAAAATCATATATTTTATAAAGTTTAAATTTTGAATTGCAATAAATGCTATCTCCAAATATTTTTTTAATTATATTTGTCCAATGTAACTCGCACAATACATGAAATAATATTTCTCTTTTACACTCTTCCATTTAATAGTAAAATATTGAAAAACATTTTGTGATTTAATTTATTAAATTAAGGGTTAATAGTAATTCACCCCTGTAATGTTAGCGAATTTTGCTTTTTCCCCCTCCCTATCTTTTGGCAACGATTTTTTCAAAAAAACCGTTGTCAAAACCTGCCTTTGACAACGATGAAATAAACCGAAACACGCTCATATTACAGAGGATAAATTACTATTGACCCTTAAATTAATTATATAATATAAACTGTACCTTTAACTATAACTAATGTACTAAAATCATTCGTACTTATAGATATTCAAAACTTGTGGTCACTATAACACAAGGAAATAAACTAGTAGTTATATATATATATCAGATGCATGTTGTAACATCCCGATATTTTATATGCAATAGATTTATCGTTTTACTAATTTTATTTTGTAAATAATTTATTTTATGTGTATAGTTATATTTTAATTAATTATTATTATCAATCTATTTTAATTATTTGTTTTCATCCCCTAGTATAATTATTCTGATAACTTAGAAAAATTAAAATTATTTTATTGATTTATTTTTATACCTTCTTTATTTAGTTAATTTTATAAATATATTGATTATATTTAATAATAAATATTGTTATATATATATATATGATTCTATTATTGTTATAGTTAAATAATTTTAATGTTAATATTTTAAATAAATGTATTTTATATAATCATAAGAGTGGTGAGGTGGAGTTAAAAAAAAATAAAAAAAAAAATAAAAAAAAAGAAAGAGTAAAAAGAATGAAACGTGGGGGTTTATAAAAGTATGATTTAGTTATTAAATTTTTATAATAATTATAATAATAATAAATAATGGTAATTAGGTTAAGTAATTTCTTCCATTCCTATAATTAAGTTGACTAGTTCTTCGACTATTTTCCTACGTGTAGTTATTCAGTTTTCCCACTTTCTCTCAACTCCCATCTTTAAACTCTCCTGGGCTTCACGTACAAACCCTTACAGAATCAAAAATCTCAGAAAATATTTTCTAATCGCCGGTAAGCTTTGTAACATCAATAATTCTTCAATTTTGTTCCGGTATCGTTCCTGAGAGTGCTTTTTAAAGTTGTTGTTGGAGTAATCATATCGTAGGGCTATTTTCAATTCAGAGGGACACACGTTAAGGTAAGGGCTTTTTCTCATGCAATTCTAAACTAGATCGGAATTAGGAATTAGTTAAATATTTTATGCATGTTGTAATGTTTGAGAGGTTTAAATAATTGAAAATAAAATGACGTAGTAATGAACCAGTATCTTATTTAAATGCGTGTAGGTATGTGGATCTCGTAACTATTACGTTGTAAAACTCGTACAATGTGTTTTATCTAATATATGTGAGTTTTTATAGCTCGTGCGTTATCAAATTTATGTGAGATAAATATTGTTTGACTTTGTGGTTGTCTTAGTGATGGAGTTCTGTGTGATTGCCTTAATGGCGGGTAGAGATTTCTGTGTGGATGCCTTAGTGGCGGGTGATTATATTTTTCATCATATATGACATATCATGTGCATTTCTGTGTGGTGCCTTAGTGGCGGGTTATTTTTCTCATTGATATGAGATGAATTCTTTGTGGTGCCTTAGTGGCGGGCTGAAATATCCGGATCATATAGTTTAAGAACATTCATATTTTGCATTTAATTATTTGTGGTTGTTAATCTTGAGTTAATTACTCTATGTATATTATGTCATAGTTACCGTGCGATATTAACAACTTTGGTGGACCTTCCTTTTATTTAGTTCTCTTTGACATGATATGTATAATTGTATTTGGTTGATTTTTAATTCTTGTTTAGTTTAGTTTGACATGGGTAACTGACCCTTACAACAACATTGTAGGTACTGATGTGGAAATTCAAAGTGATTGATGTTTGACTAATGCGTGATCGCGGGAAAGAATGGGTTTTTTTAAAAGCATTATGTTGTAATTAAACCGACCGCATTACTCTTTGAAATTATTTATTTAGTATTTTCCATGGAATTAGAAACGCGATGATTTTTCACTTAGGAATTGGATTGATGTTGAATGGATTACATTTTTTTAAACCACTTTATTTTTGTTTAAAGAAGTATTTAATAATTTCTAAGTCATATCTCGGATGAAAATCCGGGGCGTTATAATTGGTATCAGAGCAATAATCCTCGGACAAATATTTTGGGGTGGGACGAGTGTGTGTGACGTTTGCTTTGAATTATATGTGAATGTTTTGATATCCTTATTTTTAGACTTGCTATTGCTTTTCTCGTTATTACTAGAAGGATCAATAGTTATTTATTTGTAGTCATAATATGCTTTGATTTGTAATTTTGTAATCTATGTGTTTGTTATTGTGTTTGTTTTATAATTGTAAATATAAAAATGTTTATTATTGAGTACTTGTTTTCATATTTTAGAATCTGTAATTTTAATTTTAATGAAAAAAAAAATACTTTAGTTTACTTGAAGTATATATTTAGGAAAAGTGTGACAGTATATTATTTGATTAGTGTTAAGAACTTAAATGAATAGTTGCATAAATTTATACCAAAAAAAAATTATAGTTTTCAATTGTGTATTTATATAAAAGGAGTTGAATAATTCTACGGGAGGTTTTTTCAAATGTTTTCTTGATTTAACTCAACCTTCTAATTTTGAGGATATATAGGAAGTAAGAATGTAAAGTCTAAGACTTATATTTTATTATAACTATTTTATTTATGTGGTATAATATTTTAATTTTGCATTATATAAATATTGATTTTATTATCGCTTGACTTTATGTGTTGAAGAAGTTATATTCAAATATTTTAGAATTTTTAGTTTCGAGGACGAAACTATTTTAAGGGGGTAACAATGTAACATCCCGATATTTTATATGCAATAGATTTATCGTTTTACTAATTTTATTTTGTAAATAATTTATTTTATGTGTATAGTTATATTTTAATTAATTATTATTATCAATCTATTTTAATTATTTGTTTTCATCCCCTAGTATAATTATTCTGATAACTTAGAAAAATTAAAATTATTTTATTGATTTATTTTTATACCTTCTTTATTTAGTTAATTTTATAAATATATTGATTATATTTAATAATAAATATTGTTATATATATATATATATATATATATATATATATATATATATATATATATATATATATATATATATATGATTCTATTATTGTTATAGTTAAATAATTTTAATGTTAATATTTTAAATAAATATATTTTATATAATCATAAGAGTGGTGAGGTGGAGTTAAAAAAAAATAAAAAAAAATAAAAAAAAAAGAAAGAGTAAAAAGAATGAAACGTGGGGGTTTATAAAAGTATGATTTAGTTATTAAATTTTTATAATAATTATAATAATAATAAATAATGGTAATTAGGTTAAGTAATTTCTTCCATTCCTATAATTAAGTTGACTAGTTCTTCGACTATTTTCCTACGTGTAGTTATTCAGTTTTCCCACTTTCTCTCAACTCCCATCTTTAAACTCTCCTGGGCTTCACGTACAAACCCTTACAGAATCAAAAATCTCAGAAAATATTTTCTAATCGCCGGTAAGCTTTGTAACATCAATAATTCTTCAATTTTGTTCCGGTATCGTTCCTGAGAGTGCTTTTTAAAGTTGTTGTTGGAGTAATCATATCGTAGGGCTATTTTCAATTCAGAGGGACACACGTTAAGGTAAGGGCTTTTTCTCATGCAATTCTAAACTAGATCGGAATTAGGAATTAGTTAAATATTTTATGCATGTTGTAATGTTTGAGAGGTTTAAATAATTGAAAATAAAATGACGTAGTAATGAACCAGTATCTTATTTAAATGCGTGTAGGTATGTGGATCTCGTAACTATTACGTTGTAAAACTGGTACAATGTGTTTTATCTAATATATGTGAGTTTTTATAGCTCGTGCGTTATCAAATTTATGTGAGATAAATATTGTTTGACTTTGTGGTTGTCTTAGTGATGGAGTTCTGTGTGATTGCCTTAATGGCGGGTAGAGATTTCTGTGTGGATGCCTTAGTGGCGGGTGATTATATTTTTCATCATATATGACATATCATGTGCATTTCTGTGTGGTGCCTTAGTGGCGGGTTATTTTTCTCATTGATATGAGATGAATTCTTTGTGGTGCCTTAGTGGCGGGCTGAAATATCCGGATCATATAGTTTAAGAACATTCATATTTTGCATTTAATTATTTGTGGTTGTTAATCTTGAGTTAATTACTCTATGTATATTATGTCATAGTTACCGTGCGATATTAACAACTTTGGTGGACCTTCCTTTTATTTAGTTCTCTTTGACATGATATGTATAATTGTATTTGGTTGATTTTTAATTCTTGTTTAGTTTAGTTTGACATGGGTAACTGACCCTTACAACAACATTGTAGGTACTGATGTGGAAATTCAAAGTGATTGATGTTTGACTAATGCGTGATCGCGGGAAAGAATGGGTTTTTTTAAAAGCATTATGTTGTAATTAAACCGACCGCATTACTCTTTGAAATTATTTATTTAGTATTTTCCATGGAATTAGAAACGCGATGATTTTTCACTTAGGAATTGGATTGATGTTGAATGGATTACATTTTTTTAAACCACTTTATTTTTGTTTAAAGAAGTATTTAATAATTTCTAAGTCATATCTCGGATGAAAATCCGGGGCGTTATACATGTCTATGTCAGTGTGTACTACAATTTTAATCTAAAACCAAAGTCATTTATCTCAACTTATTAACAAATTTTATTTAAAGTGATTCTTTGAAAAATTAAATTTAAATTTTAAGTGAGACAATTTTTAATTAGATTATATATATATATATATATATATATATATATATATATATATATATATATATATATATATATATATTTATATATATATATATATATATATATATTTATATATATATATATATATATATATATATATATATATATATATATATATATATATATATATATATATACACACACATGTATGTATGTATGTCAACTGAATTTTAAATAAAGAAAATATATTTATACTAAAAATTGGAGGACTATTACCAAACTAAAAAAAAATTTAACTAAAAATAAAATGATAAATTTAAATGAAAAACTATTTTGAATTTTTAATTGATAGTTTTTAAGTTAATAACTATTTTTCTCTAAATTTAGGCAAATTTGAAAAATTCTACTATAAAAAATACCCATACTTCTCCTTGGCTTTTTAAATTTTTCCATTTTGACTCCTTATTTTATATGATTTGCTTACTAATTTGATTGAGGGGGTTAAAATGAAAAAATCTTCAAAAGCCAAAAAAATTTGTGGTTTTTTCTTAAATAGCTAGTAATCCATAATTTATTAGTAACTTAATAAAAAATGTAAAAAGGACAATAAATTGTTGGTTAGTACATTATTAATCAAAATGCAAACAAACTTTAAGATACTAGACAAAAAAATTTGCAATTTCTTAATATATAGGATACCACATGCAACACACACTCATACTAAGAAGGCCATTAAAAAAAGAATTAATAGTAGTAAGAGAATATGGTGAGAAACACATGTGGTGAGAAAAATGGATTGAGAAAAGGCAAGTGGACTCCTGAAGAAGACAACAAGTTAATTGCTTATGTAACTAGATATGGCTGCTGGAATTGGCGACAACTACCTAAATTTGCAGGTATATATAAATAGTTATTTAATCATGTGTGTCGGTCGATTTTTTTCTTCTTGTTTATGTGTTGTTTTGGAATAATGTTTTCAGGTCTTGAAAGGTGTGGAAAGAGTTGTAGACTAAGGTGGTTGAACTATTTAAGACCAGATCTCAAAAGAGGGAACTTTACTCAACAAGAAGAAGAGACTATCATCAAGCTTCATGAAAAACTGGGTAATAGGTATCATTAACATGTAAATGCACTACCACCTTCTACATCTAGCCACAAGCCCAGGTATTTTTAATAACAAACACAACACAGTGCTAAAGGGAAAAAAATAACATAGTTAAGGTGCTACTTATTTCAAGTGACAAATAACATTACATTCGAGAGACTTCAATGATTATAACTAGTTAAGGTATTATAGATAAAAAAGATAAGGGTGATAATACAAATGACTCCGAGACACTCTTAACTTTTTAAGAATTTAAAATAAAGAATATATTATTAAAATAAAATTATTTTAATTTTTAATGTGTTGATCACACGTATTCTTAATTGAAATACATTGAAAGTGTAAAGAAATTTTACACCTTCAATAAATCATAATCGTTAAAGTTTTATAAATATTTGACTTTTTCTTTAATCACATATAAAATATTACTCGTGAATGATTGTGATACACTGATCGTGTAAAATATTATACACTGACACTTTTTTTTAATAGACTATCCAATAAAAGGGAGTATAAGGGGTACTCCTCCCAAAAACAAACTAATCACCCTCTATTGCAAAGGAGGGAATTGATGTTCCAATAAGAAAAGTTATGGTCAAACAAAATATTACAGTAGGATGACATCCAATACCAAGCTGTCTTGCATTCAATGAAATTGAAATAACGCCGTTCCTATTAAACCATAAACACCAAACAGTTGTAAGCCACACCACCGCTACGGTTATTCTGAAAAAACTGTTACCAACTTTGGACCAATTGTGAAAGTAGTTTTTCAGCTCCACCAAAGACAGACATCCGTAATAACGCAATTATCAAACAAATGCGTCATAGAGTCGTCTTCCGTCGTACACAACACACATGATCTATCCAATATTACACAACACACTGACATTGCATAATAATTAATCTCAACTAAAAAATAATAATAAATTTCACATTGAACCAGTTCCAATAGTTTTAATTATATGCAAATGTCATATGCAGTTATTACACTTAATGTCTCATTATAAATTTATCTATTAATTAATTAATTAATGCACTATCAAATTAATTTATATTTATGTGTAATTTAACTTCAGATTGCACAATATATGATTTGAACATATGCAGACAATCTTTATTTTATAAATCAATTTTATAAAATTGAATCAATTCTAATCACATTTCTTAACATAATATCAAAGCTTGATTCAAAATCCGTTGAGATATCTCCTATCAAATTTTCCCTATTAAACCATTCATCATTTATTTATATATTTAAGAGATGTAACCCTAAACCATTAGAAAGACTTTGACTTTATAATAAAAAAGAAAAAAAAAGACTATGACTTAAATGACTATTTTATTTTTTTAAAGATAAATTTTATTTTAATAAAAAATAATAATAATAATAATAATAATAATAATAATAATAATAATAATAATAATAATAATAATAATAATAATAATAATAATAATAATAATAATAATAATAATAATAATAATAATAATAATAAAAGTGATAACCAGCAAAATACAAATAATCTCTACACAAATGTTATCACAAATAATTAATCCGACTCAGACTTATTTATTTCCTATATATTGTGCTAGGGCTTTTTGTATGATGATGAAACAAATTTTACATTACAGATGGAGAGTGATTGCAGCAAATTTACCGGGGAGAACAGATAACGAGATAAAGAATCATTGGCACACCAACTTGAAAAAGCGTTTTATAAAGAATAATAAGTCTGACACTAAACATGAAACAGAAAAAGCCAAAGCTTCAAATTCAAATAATCACCCTGCAATGGAAGAAGCCAATAAACTTGAAGGAGCATTAGAAAACAATATTGTTCCAAATATTACAAATACATTGTCTTCAACCCCATCTTCAAGTGGATTCTCTTCCATAACAATGGATACTGCAGCAAAGCTTCCTTTTATGGATGCATACGTGGATGTTTTCAGTGATAGTTTCTGGACAGAACCATATATGGTAGACAATTCATATGTCCCTCCAAATGAAGAAACTACATTATTATCTGTCTGGTGTGAAAATCAATACTTCAATCATGTGTACGATGAACAACTTTGGAGCCATGGACAATAAATCATTATAGTATGTCGGGGTTTGCATTACTTTTTTGGTAATGCCGTTTAGTTAATAATAACACCATTTGGTTACTACTTGTCCTTTTTTTTGTTTTATTTTGTTGCAGTTAACATTTCTTTGTCAATCTCTCTTTCCTTATTACTATGTAATATTTAATTAAAAAAAATTTCGTTACATTTGTTCCGCAATAGAATTTTTTCCCCACTAAATTATGAAAATTAATAGCATTACTAACTTTGTTGAAATTGATGTTGTTCAAATTAATAGACAAAGAAATACTACAATAAATACGAGCTTTAGGCGCCAGAAGTTTATGCCACCCCTCGCAAAAAAAAAGAAAATCACTATGCATAGAGTTTTATGATTTATCCCTCGGTATTCTAAAGTGACAAAAAAGTACAATTGTAATACTTTTTATAAGACGGAGAGAGTATGTTTTATTCTAATCTGAAAAAAGTTTAAGATTTATATGCTGCAACCATTTTCCTATTTACAACATGTGTTTAAGATCAGATTCAATGAAAGCATGTACCATTTCTCAATCACATGCCTTCTAAGTGTCAACATATGCTTCATACTGCCTATTTGTCTTTGAAGATGTTGAGTTGCTTCCATTTTTCTAATCTAGAGATGGAATAGGTGGATCATGACCCGAATTTCATAATGTTATCACGCCAATTAAAAGCAACTGCCGTGGACCTTATATCTGTTCTGGTTACACAACGTGAAGAACGCCGCTTTGAAGGCTTTGAGCAATTTGCAACACATATAATTTGAGACTTATAGGAATAAGTGAGCTACTTGGTCTCTAGGATACTTAGCTGATTTTACTTTGTAAAATGACCATAACTCTATTTTTCTACTACTTGAGACCAGTAACTTAATTTATAAGTGGTATCTGCTAGAACCTTTGATACAAGTAAAATAAAAACCATGTGAGTAAAGTAAATTTATTGATAATAATAAAAGAACATGGAAGAGAACAAGAAAACAGCATGTCTGTAAGTAAGAACAAAAATAGTGACGAGCAAAGTACATAGTAATAATATTCAACATTAATACTTACATCTCACTATTTTTCATTTACACTTTTTATCAATACTTAATAAAGGCTATGAGTATATATTTAAGGCATTTCAATACATTTTATATCAAGTAAATATTTATCACTTTTTATCACCACAATACGTTTTTTTATTTATTTTAACCAACCAAATATTTGTAAATATTTATAGTTATAAGTGATATTTGTTATTAAGTGATATTTGTTATTAAATTATATAGTAACTTATTTAGTAATTGTATTTAAATAACTTATATAACAATTAAAACTGAAAACTATTCGTCTAAGAAGTTTTAACGGGACACTATCACCGCAATACCTGTTTTAATTTAATCAACAAAATATTTTAAATATTTTTTTTAACAAAATATTATAAATATTTATAATTAGCATAAACTCACTATTTTCACGAGACACTATCACCACAATATCTTTTTTATTTAAATAACAAAATATTATAAATATTTATAATCATTAGTGATATTTGTAAATATTTATAATTATTAGTCATATTTGTAAATATTTATATTTAATAGACATATTAAATTTATCATGTTGGCGATTTGATAAATATTTCTTTTTAAATATTTCAAGTTATAAGTGATTTTATAATAACAATTGTATATCACCAACAACCTAGCCTTGTCGAATTACCTAATATACGAATGATAGGACCGTCTCAATTTAACCTCATTTCAATATATATTCCTCTACTCCTATTGATCTAAATGTTTTTACGGGTACCAGATATTTTTCTATACATTTAATTTTTTTTTACGGGTACCAAACATTTTTTTATACATTCAATTATTTTTTTTCACGGGTACCAGACATTTTTCTAAACATTCAATTATTATATTTTCACGGGTACCAGACATTTTTCTATATATTCAATTATTCTTTTTTCACGGGTACCAGACATATTTATAAACATTCAATTATTATTTTTTTCACAGGTACCAGACATTTTTCTATACATTCAATTATTATTTTTTCACGGGTACCAGACATATTTCGAAACGTTCAATTATTATTTTTTTTCACTGGTACCCGACATTTTTCTATTGATTCAATTATTATTTTTTTACGGGTACGAGCCATTTTTCTAAAAATTCAATTATTATTTTTTCACTGGTACCGAAAATTTTTCTATGCATTCAATTATTATTTTTTTCACAACATTTTTTATACATTCAATTATTATTTTTTCACGGGTACCAGACATATTTATATACATTCAATTATTATTTTTTAACGGATACCCGACATTTTTCTATTAAAAAAATATACATCTGAAACAAATGCGCGTCCCATACCAGAACCCGTGCGGACGCACGGGTTTGTTACTAGTTTAATTAAAAAAATTTCGTTACATTTGTTCCGCAATAGAATTTTTTCCCCACTAAATTATGAAAATTAATAGCATTACTAACTTTGTTGAAATTGATGTTGTTCAAATTAATAGACAAAGAAATACTACAATAAATACGAGCTTTAGGCGCCAGAAGTTTATGCCACCCCTCGCAAAAAAAAGAAAATCACTATGCATAGAGTTTTATGATTTATCCCTCGGAGTGTATTTTATCTTAATCTTATCTAAATCTTAATCTTAATCTTATATATAAATGCAAGGTTGTCATGATGGCAACCCTAGCCATGTGTCATCATGATAACAACTCTTGGCAACCTTTGACACATGTCACTCTAATATCAATCATAATTCTACTTTTTTAAAAATTGATTTTACATTAATAATTATTAATAAAAACTCTAATTATAAGTATAATATCCAAATATCTAAAAATAAATATTAAAAAAATGAATATAACTAATTTATGATAGATAATAAAAACGAAAGTTTAAATATTTGAAATAAAATAACTCGAGTTAGTTCATGTCTATAGCCATATATTTGAATAATTGAAAACTCCTCTTTTTTATGATTTTTTTTGTTAGTTCGTTATTCTACTTTTCTTCCTCATTTTTGTATTGAATAACATAAATATAACTATTTTTTCACCTGAATCTGGAGTACAAGATATCATGGCTGCTCTGGAAGTCTATGACATTTTTTGGACATAAATACATATATTTTTAATCCTAATATATTCTCATTTCTAAGATATTATTATTGTTATTATTACATTCATTTGTACGAAATTTATTTTTTTAAAAAAATAATTTCATTACAAATATGTTACTCAATATGATATTCACTTAATAATAATAATAATAATATTAATATTAAATTTTATATATATATATATATATATATATATATATAATTTAATAAATTGAAACTATATTAATAATTATTATAAATATATGAAAAATATATAAAATTCATCTAACAAGATAACAAAAAATATATATTTAAGAATTGAAGTAGAAAAATATTATAAAATAATAATTTTAAAATAAAACTATAGATTAACTGATATGACAGTTTAAAGTTTACAAACATTTTATTTTAATACTTTAATAATATAAAATAAAAACATTTTTTAATTTTTATATAATATTTTTTAATTTTTTAATTCCTATATAATCCACTAGCTTTATTAATCATCCAAAACTCATATTATTAGGTCTATTAAACAATAATATTATAGTAATAACTATCATATTACTATATCTTTCATATTATAGTTATTTTTGGAAAAGTTATATCTCATGTGAAGTTATACCAAGCCATCAATATTTTATTTAAAGGAGTATTATTATTTTTTAGTAACGGTTAATTGGTCACTGCTCCATTAATGATCTTAGTGCCTAAATAATTGGCATTCAATCCATTTATTATAATAGTAAATAAATAATTAGAGTAATATTTTCATCTCCTCATTCTTTTATTGTTATTGTTATTGGCTCATTTGTAATTCTTTACTATTGTATACTATCTTAATTATTCGGGTTCACATTTTTTATGTTTTTTGATTTTATTTTTGTTTGCTAATTTTTTATTATGATTTTTGTAGATACACATTTTGATGACAATTTAAAAAACAAGATGACTTATGAAAAATAGTGGATTAAAATATGAATGTTATATTCAAGAGCACTTAAAAGAGATGATAATGATCTCTTTCACCATATTATGAGGTCTTAGGTTCGAATTCAGTCATAACCACAAAACAATGTTCATTTTTTTGAAAGTTTTGTCATCTATTAGAATTCTCATTGATGGGATTAGTCTTTGTAGTTATCTCATGTTTTTTTCTATTATTTTCTCTTAGTTTTTTTCCACTCATTCATTTTACCTTAAGATTTTTTATAGGTACAAATTTGAGATGATAATGATCTCTTTCACCTTAGTCTGAGGTCTTAGGTTCGCATTCAATCATAACAACGAAACAATTTTCATTTTTTTTTTGAATGTTTTGTCATCTAATAAAATTCTCATCCATCCGAGGGATTAGTCACTGTAGTTATCTCATGTTTTTTTCCTATTATTTTCTTAGTTTTTTATCACTCATTCATTTAACATTATTATTTTTATAGTTACAAAATTTATAGATTAAAAAAAATGAATGTTATTCAAGAGCACTTGCATGAGATGATAAAGATCTCTTTCAACTTCATCGTAGATTTTTTACTATTATCCCACCGCTATATATTTCTTCATGCTAGCATAAGAATTAAACTTTTGAATGTTAGGTTGAGACTATTTTAAGGTCATATCTTCATTTTCTCTTATATTTTGTTTTCATTTCATTAAAAAAATCACATTATATCATAATAAAACTACGGTAATATTCTTTTCATCTTACTCGCATGATTTTCCCTTTTTCAATCTATGTTATACTTATTTTCTTACAATTAATACTTTTTTAAATTAAAAATATGATTAACAAATTATTAAGAACAAATTATACAAACTTACCCGTGCATCGCACGGGCAAACTACTAGTATATATAAATGGAAGGTTGTCATGATGGCAACCCTAGCCACGTGTCATCATGATAATCATTCCATAGCCATGTGTCATCATAATAGTCTTTCTTAACAAAAACCCTAATGTGTCATTTACTAAATTGACCCTATATTAAAAAAATATATAATAATAATAATAATATAATATAAATAATAATAATAATACAATATTTTAACAATACTATTAATAATTTGTAACTCTCAAATATATTCCTATTATATATATATATATATATATATATATATATATATATATATATATATATATATATATATATATATATATATATATATATATATATATATATATAACAAAAATAGCATAGGTGCAGAAGACTTGGTACTTCATCAATTTGTCAAATCGTTCATGACATGGATCAATGCCACAATTATAATTGCTAGCATTTTCATGATACAAAAGTTTTCATAATATTTAAAATTTTATTTTCTCTTTTTTCACTCCATACCTTTATTTAATATAATAATAATAATATTTTATTATTTAATATTTTGTAACTCTCAAAATTTACTTTTCTCTTTTTTCACTCCATATATTTATTTAATATATTGATTTTTGTTTATATATGTTTATATATATTTTATGTTTATATTTTTATGCTAGCTCACAAGAATAAATTGTATGCATAAGATCAATTTGTGGTTTGTGCTTTTAGAAGGTATTTGCAATAATATTTATTTGGAAGATATAGTCATTTATTTTGGTTTGTGGTTTTAGAAGGTATATATACTTATGCTAGCTCACAATAATATATTAAATTTTATTAATATATATATATATATATATATATATATATATATATATTAGATCAATTTTTTAAATGTCAATTTAAACAAAAATTTCTAAATTTTTCAATACTTTATATAAAATCAAGCATATAAGTTAAATTTATACCTCTTTATTAATATTTTAAAATTCAAAGAAATAAATATATACGTATTTTAAATTTTATTCACATACAATTTTTATTCTCATTCAATTTTATTAGATATGAATATTGTAACTTAATAAATTTTAATAATAAATGTGTAACAACTCTAATATTAATAGCATGTCTGATAATAATAATAAATTTTTATTTATATTTAAATAAATTTATTACATAAACCTTTAACATACTATTTTTATATTATCATTTATATGTGACTATTCACTAACTTATAACATTGATAAAAAAATTAATTAACAAATTGTTTAATTATTATTTTATTAATTGGAAATAAATTTATAACTTATTCCTTTAATTGGAAATAAATTTATAACTTAAACCTTTTATTAATTATTATTTATATGTGACCATTCACTAAATTATACATTAATGTAAAATTTTAATTAATAAATTGATTATTTATTATTTTCATTAATTGTTAATTTTTCATCCATGATTTTTATTGTATATATAAATATGTGATTCTGAGCCATCTTCACTTTCTTAAAAAAAAAACACTTTAGACTTTATTTTGTATAATATTCTTTTTGTTTTTCTTTGCAATGTCAAGGTTTTGAAGATTTATAAGAGATATTTATTGGAAGGTCGATTCATATGCGAAAAAAATTCATCGCTTTTATGATTTATATTCCTTATTCATTTTCTTTTGATCTTCGACATCATAATTTTGAATTACTCTTTTGAAATGGATTGTGTTACAGAAAATAGTTTGATGATTCTAATATTAATTATATATGAAAGTTGTAGAAAATAGTTTAACGATTCTTATATTATATATAAACAACACTATTGTGAAGCTTCTTCAATAAGGTAGGTATGTTTTTTTCTTCTGTTTGCCTTTATATGAATTTTAATGAGTAAATTATAAAATTAATAGTTGTGTACTTCTCTTCAACCAAACAGTTAATCATAGATGTTTGAAGAACTCTGAAGTAGGTGCTGAACATAGAACATGATGAAAAGGTAGCCTTTGGTGTATTTTCATTTAGAAGATCTAATGATCATGTCGTTTGTTGGAGGTAGTAAAGGATTGTTTTTATCTTAATGCTACTATAAAAAAAATTCGTTATTGTTTTTTCTTTTCAGTTTAACATGTGGATTAACAACAAACAAATTTTTTTAGATATTTTGGAATAATTGTATAAAGCTTCGTTGCTTAAGTTTTTTTTTGAATAATTTTATAAAGGTTTATTGCTTAAGTTTCTTTTACCTCATATCCTTCCATGTTTTTGTGTTAAGAACGAGAATACTAATGATATTAGAATTATAATGACTCCTAAGTAATTTAAATTATTTAATTTATTTTTGTTATAAAATAAATTATTTTAAAAGATAAAATGATTTATACAATAAAATGTATAATTTCTTACAAATAAAAGTCTACATAATTTATATATGTAAGTAGATATAACAAGAATTTGTGTAATTAACCTTACATATTATATACTAAAAAAATATAAGTATTTTAGACATTGTAACCTTTAATTCGAAAAAAGTAAGACGGTGGATCTAAATTATTATTTGTTAATTGAAACATGTAGTTGTTAACTAATATTTTCACAATGTCTTATATACAATCATAGAGAGAATAAATTATTTATGTATAAATATCCTACTAAAATCAAGTAATGAATCACAATAGGTGGGATGATGCTTTGGAGTTAATTTGAAAGATGGAGGTGTCTTTTAGGATTAAAAGCTTCGATTGGAGGCTTTTTGCGAATAGGCTTCTCACAAAAGATCAATTGGTGTATAGAGGTATTAACATAACTTCTTCTAATTTAAAGTGTGTTTTTTGTGATATGCATTTGGAAGATAGGGACCATATTTTCTTCAAATGCAATGTGATTAAATTTGTTTGGAAAGAGATTGCTAAGTGGTTGGATTTTCCGGGTTGGAATATGGAAGAATGTATCCCGTTTTTTATGGAATGGCATTCGATGGGCCGTGTCAAAAGAATTAAAGAAGGCGAATTGGGGTGGTGGTTTGGTTAGCCACTTCTTGAATTATTTGGTTGACAAGAAATGGTTTTTCTTTAGGAATGAGGTTTGAAATGTTACTAACATGATTTGAAATATCAAGATTTTGATATGGAGATGGTCTTTTGCACATTTTAATTATACTTTTTACGAGTTTAACAAAGACCCGGTGTCTTTTATGTCGTAAGTTTAATTGGTAAGATTTTGATATGGAGATGGTCTTTTGCACATTTTAATTATAGTTTTTACGAGTTTAACAAAGACCCGGTGTCTTTTATGTCGTAAGTTTAATTGGTTTGTAATATCAAGGTGTCTTTTATGTGTATCAAGGTTGGAGAACCCTTAGTTCTCCTATATATAAAATTCTTGCTTAAAAAAAAAATAATCACAAAATATTATATTTGTTTTTCCCATAAAATCAATAAATATAACATATTTTTACATTTCAATAAACAAAAAAATATCATTCTTTCGGTTCAATGCCAAACTATCTAACTACAATATAATAAAAGACTAAAGTTTATTCATAATAGAAAATAAAATGCATTATAATATTTGATAAATATATGGTCTAAAAAAGAAATTTGAAATTAATACTATAAATTGCTTTTGTTAATATACATTATAAATCGGAATTATTTTATAAAATTTTCTTAAACATAGTCTACTCACTATCATCTCATATATTATGTAGGGAAGAACTACTAAAATAACAACTTTAATAAAAAAAAAAGTTATTAATAATAAAAATTATAATATAAATACAAAATATAGGATTTTAGATAAAATATATTAAAATATTACATGATTTCTCTTTAAGGATCAAATTTGATATACCAAATTTAAAAATAATCAAATTTATAAGTTAAAACAATAAAAATTCTCATACTTCTAAATTCTATTCTTAATTTTAAATAGATAAAAATTAAATATAATATTTTTAGTATATTTTAAAACATATTCAATCACTATATTAAACTATATATATTTTTATAAAATATTTAATCTATATATTTTAATTACACCTGTGCAACTCACGGGTAATTTACCTAATTTAAAATAAACATTTTCACACAAGTTACCCCTAGCGGTGTTTTTTTAAAAGAATAAACTTTTTTACACAAGTTACCCCTAGTAAGAATTTGGAGAAAAATTCAAAATTTTTGAAAATTATTTTGCGAGGGATTAAAAAAACTGTATGGTGGGAATATTAAAGGCGAGTGTTTATTGGGTACCAACGGTTATGTTATAAGACACTATAAAAACCGAAGCTGAAAGTGAATAGCCAACAGAGTTTTACTCAAATTTGAAAATTTGTCAATGCATAAAAAACCGGCTCTATACCATTTTAGACTATAATTTTTAAGCCGTTGTATATTGTTTTGTTGCCTAGAGTTAAAAATGGTGTAGGGAGATATTTTGTGTTGAGAGGGATTTTCTTCTGTTGTGAAGGGTATATCATATGTCAAACCTAAGTTATTTTATAATAAAAGGGAATTGGTTTATATTTCTCTCAGTGTTTAAAGTGATTGTAGAAAAAAGTGTAAAATAAGTAACCAGGAGGACCAAAAGAAGATCATTAATTTCTATGATTTTCATGAACATGAAAATCAACATAACTATGATGATGAGTTTTAGACTGACTATGAATCTATGAACAAGAATACTAATGTTAATTTTGAAAACTAATATGGATAAATGAGAATCTTCATTATTGATCATTGAACCATTAATTTGTTTATATAGAGATTCATAGTCTCTATTGTAGGTATTGTGAATGAGGAACTTGAATATAACATTCTCTAACAAATTTAACTTATAACGAGTAACAAGTTGGTTATAACTAACTTGTATATATGGACCATGTGATTAGGCTAAGAATTATTGTGTATGATATCCCCCCTCCAGTAATGTAATATGTAAATTTAATTTGTGGAGCCATTGGCCGATTGACTTTCTAGTCGGATAATGCTGTAATTTTGGGTGAGTATTATTGATATCTCATTGCCTATAAAATAAAAGAGAGAAGAATGTGCATTGGTTGAGGATGGAGAGGTTTAATAAAGAAATCAACAACTTGATCTTTAGATGAAATTGGCAGTAATTTGACGGTGTCAACTTGGAGTTTCTCTCAAACAGTATGTCAATCAACATTATTATAAAAAAATACATTTCATCTCAGACGCGAAATGCATTTAATCTTAGCTACAGCAGCGAGATAACGAAGGACGTCATTAAAAGCTGCCACTTTATCCATCGGTGTTTTAAAAATCGGAGGATAAAATTATCTGCACATGGGTTCGAACCCTAACTTCTGCACTTTTATTATTTTCAAAAATAGCACATCATACCTCTCAGTTTATCAATAAAATCGATGGGTAAGATAGATTGTTTTATTTTTAAAAAAACTCGTTACATTGTTTACACAGAATATTAATAAATTAATTTGTTTACAAACTACATTGTTTACCCATAATATTACATTGTTTACACAAAATATTAAAGTAAAAATTAATTTGTTAGTGAAAATAAAATGTTAGGATCTTCGAATCACTGAATTTTGGGGAAAATCAAATGTTGGATGCCAGGATATTTTCAATTGCTTTTGTTTGCATTTTTGGGCTTGGGCATCTAGTCCAAGATGGATAGTTTAGCCCAGTGCTGGGGACTATAAATACCCTATTTCACTAGAGGGTCAGGTAACTTCATTCATTCTCACTCTTACCTTGTACTTGCACTCTGATTGCTCTCTCTTCTCACTTTGTCATCGGAGTACCTTGCAGGTACACCCCCCAGTTCACACAAGCCCAATTCATTGCAGACCACGAAGATGCATCTGATCAGGTACGATCAAATATTATTGCTTTCTTGATGGCTATTCAGGATGCAACCGAATTTCCATAGCACCCGAAGACCAAATTATTTTTTACATGTCCTTACGAAACCTTTTTTTTTAGAAGAATGACATTTGGATTATATAATGCTCTGGGAATATTTAAAAGATGTATGATGGAAATATTTTTAGACCTCATTAAATATTCCATGGAAGTCTTGATGGATGATTTTTTTTGTTTGTGGGGAATTATTTCAAAAGTAAATGGATAATTTGGAATTATGTCTAAAAAGGTGTGAAGTGAGTAATCTAGTGGGGAATTATTTCAAAAGTAAAAGCCTTGGTTAAAATTTGGCCTTAGGCCTCAACATTTGTCCGGCGGCCCTGACAATCACATACAACTTTTAAGGTTATATGCAAATTGTCATGGGCGGAACTACAGCCCAGCGAACCCGGGCACGCGCCCGGACTCAATCCCTCCTATTGTTGTATATTTTTCACTTAATAGTCGATTTTTAGACAACACCAGAGGCAAAATTAGTAATTTTTAGACAAAATTAAGGCAAAATTAGTAAAAATATGGTATTAAATTTTTGTACAAAATCAAGGGCAAAATTTTTAGACAAAATCAAGAACAAAATTAGTAGAAAGAAGGTGTAAAATTAGTAAAAACAGAGTGTAAAATTTTTTCCCAGGTTCCCTAAAATTTCTGCCTCCGCCACTGCAAATTATGTAACAAAATTATTGTTTTCACGAAAGTTTGACTATTGATAACTGGATGCACTTGATAATTAGCTTGGCGTTAAAGTAGATCTATTCCAATGCTACAAGTTCTGCCATTTCCTAGTCAGATTAGGAGAGTGACACACTCAAGCAGTGGCGGAGCTGGGAAGGGATAGGGGAAGGCCACGACCACCCCTCTATTTTTTTATATAATGGAAAATACTAAAATGCCCCTAATTAAAATCAAAACTTATCTCTTAATTTTTCTTTCTCATTCACGGTTAGGTTAATACTGAGAAGGTAAAAACCTTCTACCTTTCCTTTCTCATATGCGTTTTCTACCGTCGAAATTGGAACTGGAAGGAACATACTTCTTCATCTTCTACGAGTACGGAAAAAGTTTGTTCTCACTGGTACTGTTGTGTTTTCCACCACCGATACCATTCATCTTCATCTCAGATTCACAAACTCAGTCTCAGATTGTTCTCGTCGTTGCGGTCGCGATTGCTACCACCGGAATCGGAAATTGAATCCTAATGTGAAAAGGTGTTCGGTGTTCCTTCTTTATTTTGGGACTTTTCATTTTATTCTACTATCTACTTTCTTCAATTTTTTTACATGATTTCTGTTGGTGGAATGGAATAATACTGTGAGAGTTTGTCTTTTGTTTACAATGATAAGGCTTTCTTCAATTTTTTTACATGATTTATGTTGGTGAAATGAAATAATCCTGTGAGAGTTTGTCTTTTGTTTACAATGATAAGGCATGCTATTTGCTTCATAAAATTATGCCATTGCATGTTTGTTCACATGTTTATTTATTACTACATAAGCTCTTGGAAGAGTTTGTTTTTTGTTTACAATGATAAGGCATGCGATTTGCTTTACAGGTTGATTTTTCATTCTTGTAACACATCATTATTGCATTAGTTTGATTTTTTTATCAATCTTAATTTCTTCTGTTTTTATCAGATATATATTGTGTAATGGTTTAATATGCTAGATGAATATCAATTGATTAGTTTATAATTTTTCAATTGGTCTTAGGTAAACTACAATTGACTCATTTAATTTATAAGTTTTTTTAGGTAATTTCTAATTTAGTTGGAGTTTATAATTTCTCAGGTAAAATAGGAAAATTGATTCTTTTTACAAGAGGAAAACATCTGGAATTGAAAGATAAGAGAGAGATGAAGAAACTATAATTCCGACGTCCGAATCTGAAATAGTTCTTTAGAATCCAACAATTGAAGAGCAATTTTGAAAATTCTTTGGAACGCAATCTTGAAAAGTCTTCTCCAATTTGGCAATATCCACTAAATGAAGTGGATGTAATACAAAGAGCTTATCTAAAATGAGATCCATATCAAATTCATTTAGAAAATTATCCTTTCAAGTCATTCGGAACGCGTCGATCATTATTTTAAGGAACTTTTAAGTCATGTAATTCATTTTCTTATAATTAACTTTAAATATATTTTAACTTAACTGTTTTATTTAAAATTCTATTTACATTTTATTTATAATCCATCCCAAAACATTTTATTTACATTTTATTTATAATCCATCCCAAAAAATTTACATTTTATTTATAATCCATCCCAAAAAAATTTATCTGGCTCCGCCACTGCACTCAAATGTATTTGAGCTTAGGGGATGGTTGGATTGCCAGCTACCTCTCCTTGTTTACTGCACTCAAGTGTATTTGAGCTTAGGGGATGATGTGTCTGCTTTCTTTCAACCTTTCTTTTTTTTTCTTTTCTTTTTTTGTTTTGTTGCTTTTTGAGCTTTTCTTTTTTGTTTTCTTTTCTTTTGTGTTTTAGCAACATGCACCTTAAGGTGCATTTAACTATTTTGTAGTTAATGAAGACTAAAATAGACCTTAATAAAAACAAGTGGATTTAACTATTTTATTTATATATCCAGTGAGAACTACGTGAAAAACGACAATAATTAATTACAATCATAAATTTTTTATCAATTGAAATTAATGAAATAGATTAATTTCTCTTTTCGTGGTTTTCTTTCTTTATAACTTATTTAATCTATGCCAAAATTTAATTCATTTTATATTTTAAGAAAAATGATAATTAACTAAATTCTTTTTATAAATTTTTTAAAATAAAATAATTTTATAGAATGTATTTTTTATTTTTTAATCAATATACAAATATTTATTATTATTTAATATAAAAATTAATTAATACATCAATTAAAACCTATGAATATATTTTTTTAGATTATAAATATATAATTATATTACCGGTTTTAAAATAATATATTCATTCATATTTTTTTATTCAATAACAATAAATATAATATATTTGGTCATCATTATTCTTAATATGCAACAAATATTTTTTATTAGATTAATTTTAGATATTTTTAACAAAAACTAATTTCATTGGTAGTGTTTTGTTATTTTATAGTTAAATTATATTTATTATCATTGTATAAAAAAGAAACATTTTAATTTAAATCCTTAATATAACTCTATATTAAGTCCATAAAAATATATTCTACTACTATACATCGTAGTATTCAAACAAAAAAATTAATACAACTTTATATTAATCAAAATCATTAATATAATTATATATTAGTTTAAAAACTAATATAACCATATAATAATCAAGATATTTAATACTACTGTATATTTTTATTATAGTTATATTAATAATTTTAATTAATATGTAGTTTTATTAATTTAATAATTTTTCTTTTTTATAAAATAACATTATATATTTGTATATTAATTAAAAAATAAAAAAATCATGATAAAAATATTTTATGTTGAATAATTTTTCAAAATAATATAATTGACTATCACAATTCTTAAAATAAAACAAATATTTTAATCTTAAAATATAATGTGAATTAAATATTTATTATTTATATGATTTAAATTTTAAACAAAAATACAAAATACATTTGTATTATATTTTATGATAATATCGTAAATAAAATTAAGTATGATAGTGACAAATTTTTTAACAATATTTTAATAAAAATTTAATAATCCCAATAAAAATATTTTAGGTAAGAATATCTTTTTAGAGAAGTTTTGAATATTAATTGTAATAGAAAAAATTCAATAAAGTTCTCTTTATATGGAATTTTCAAATAAAAAATATTAATTAAATCTAATTGTTGATAAAAAATTCAATAAGGTCCTCTTTTAATTTTAATTATATACTTTTTTAATTTTCTTTTTAAGTTTTATTGTTTGATTGTTTTAAAAAAAATTAATTGTTAAGTATGTCGGTTAATCTAATTTTGCCTTATTTTCTCTCTTTTTTGATATATTATTTTCAATTTGTCTACTAGTTTTTATCCTATGTAATAATAACATTTCTGTTATATTATTTTTTGAAATTGAACTTTATTATCCCATATATTTTGTTGACAGAGATGAACGCTATATTTTGTTGACAGAGATGAAAGCTTTATTATACAATGTATTATTTATTATAGTGACAAATATAATTTTTTTCATTTAAAAATTAAAAAAGAAGCATGCTGATCTTAATTTTAATGTCCTACTTCCACTAAAAAAATGCTCTAAAGCGACGTGGATGCCACGCCGCAACATTAAAAATCACGTCACAATCAAACTATAGCGACGTGGGCTGCTATGTCGCATGAGCACGTGTGGCAAAGCAGTAGCGGCGTGGAAAACACGTCAGAAGGTTGCGACGTGATTCCCACGTCGCAATAAATTTATATGGGGAACATGTCCCTGCACGCAGAGCAGGTGTGGCAGGTGTGGGAGACTGTGAAATTGACTTTATTAGCGACGTTGGTCTCACGTCGCTACATTGTATGCTTTTTTATTTAAAAATTAAATAACGCAGGTATAATTGTATTTTTATATAATAAATTAATTAATTTATATAATAAAATTTATATATAATAAAATTTATATAATAAAATTTATATGATAAAATTTATAAAATAAAATTTATATAATAAAATTTATATAACAAAACTTTATAAAATAAATTCATATAATAAATTTTATATAATAAATTCAATTAAATAAAACTAAAATTTTAAAACTAATATTTTAATGAATTAAAATGTAAAATAAGTTGCATAAATATAAATTTAAAACAAATGAAATACAAAATGTTTTTATGAGGCATCATTATCATTCGGAAAATAATTATCAGGATTAAAATCATCATCCACTCCGTCATCCTCCGGCTCTAGATTAGGAACATTACGTTAATTCCCACCACCTTGCATAAATCGTCTCATCTGCTCCTCCATCTCAGATTGCTTCTTCAGAATGTCCTCTATCTGTCGCGCATGTTGTTGCTGCATATCATATTGCGTCTTCCGCATCATCTCCATCTGCTGTTCTTGTTGCTACCTCAGGGCCTCATTTTCGCGTCTCGCCAATTTTCTTACTGTTTCAGCTTGTTCCCGTGTCAGATTTGGTTGACGCGATCCACCCTCTCTATCTATAATTCTTTGAAACAGATTGCGATCACCAGCTCTATAGCTGGACGCCAAATTTCCAACCCCAAAAAAGCAACCATTAGGCCATTTTTCTTTAATAACCTCACACCAAATATAGTGATCAACATCAGCGTTAAGCGGCCTCCTCTCTACTGGCATGTATTGAGGATTATTTTACAGAAAAATTGCAAGTAATCTATCATAATCATCCTGCACACATATTCAATAAAAAAATTTAAGTTAAATATTTACATGCATATTTAATTATACTAAATAAATATGTACATACTATACTAAATTAGAATATATTACAAAGTTGCCACGTGATTTTCACGCCACAACTTATGATTTGCCACGTGATTTTCACGTGGCAATTTATCAATTGCCACATGAAATTCACGCAACAATTTATAGGTGGCCACGTGAAAATAACGTTACAAATTTTTTATTAAATTAAAAAAAATAAATAACATAAATTTCATTACTTACAAGATACAATCTCTTGCGCTCGTCGACAAAACCTCCCGATCTCCTTGTCCGGATCCTCGAAAGCAACTCAGGCATCAATGGTTTTCTCCCTAACTCCTTAGCCTAAATAATAAAATTAAAAATAATTAGTAAAATATATTATGAAAAAGATGTAACTTAAATTTTTTAAATTTTTACCAATCGTCGGGCATGCTCCGCGGTACTAATACTTCCAACTGTATTGACACAACCCCCCTTTTCAGATGCCCTCATCTTCTTAAAAGTTTCTGATTTAGCCAGGAATTATGGAGTGCTCCAATATGTAACAAGCTCCTGGAAAACCTCCTCGCCTATCCAGCTAGGATGGATGTCGTGACGCTCATAATTCTCCCTTATTCGCCGCAGCATATGAGACATTCTTTTAGAGCATCTGGTATTGAAAACCTTTTTAACCATTTTTTCATTCAACGGATCCCACACACATTTCACCTGCAATGTTGTATGACATTAAAATAAAAAGTTAAGTAATTATAATTAGAATTTCATTTAAATAACAATAACTAAAAAAATAAATTAAATGCACAACTTAAATAAATAACAATAAATAATAATACCTTAAACATTTTAAACCATTCATCTATATTTTTGACATCGCCATAGCTCTTAAAAGATGATTTATACATCTGCTGAATTATATAATTAACAATCCTAGCAGCAGTCCGACTCGGCGCAAAACTAAAACAAAAAATGAAAATGTTAAATATAAATTTATACAAAAAATGAAAATGTATAGATACTATAAAAGTTTTTAAATAGGAAACTTACTTACTTCCTTCGGGCCAAATCCAAAATCTACCGTCAATGACATGAATCTCATCGGGATCATCCCTCCCACGAAGATCAGCTCCATCTATCTCATCAATTGCCTCATCAACATCCTCATCAACCTCACGTGCTGGTACATGTGTGGGATGTGGGGTGCGTGAGATCCCAAAATATACTTCTTTTTGACCAATTGTGCGTGACTCCATATCCTTCAATCCGGCATGCTTTGCTAGTATCTGTAAATTTTGGTAGCTCAATAACTTGTTCCCATATAGCCCATGGTGGCATTCGAGCGGAGGCAAATCTTTCACTCGTACATCTTTTTTAAAGTTAGTCATGTTTCTTCTATAGGAGTGATTTCGTTGTAGAAATCTGCGGTGACAGTCAAACCACAAGCTTTTCCCACCTTCAGCCAACGTGAACCCTTTGTTGTATCCCATGTAATGCGGACAACCCATTTTTCCATGCGTACCCCAACCAGACAACATGCCATATGCTGGAAAGTCGTTGATGGTCAACATCAAGGAAGCTCGCATTGTAAAGTTTTGTTTACGTGATACATCATAAGTTCATTCTCCAATCCATAATCTCTTCAAATCATCAATTAAAGGTTGTAAATACACATCAATTCCTGTTTTTGGACTCGAAGGTCCTGGAATGACGCACGTCAAAAACATGTATGGTTTTGTCATGCACATCTCAGGAGGGAGGTTGTAAGGGGTTACAATAACTGGCCAACAAGAATACATACTTCCCGACGCTTGAACATAAGGAGTAAAACCATCTGAGCATAATCCAAGCCTAACATTTCTAGGTTCTGCGGCAAAATCAGGATGTATTCGATCAAAGTGCTTCCATGCCTCGCCATCATATGGATGCGGCATTGTGCCTGGACTTGTTTTATTTGTGTGATGCCATGTCATTTGAATTGCACTGTGCATTGAAGCAAACATTCTTTTTAACCTTGGTATTATCAGAAGATAAAACATGGACTTTACTGCTACACGGTCTTGATTATTGTTAACGGCTCTACTGCGAACTTTATATCTTGGACTCATACAAAACTTACATTCCTCCAACAATCCATCTTGAGTACCAAACTCATTGTCGTAAAACAACATACAACCATTAATGCAACAATCAATCTTTTTTACACTTAAGCCCAACTTCGACACCAAATTCTTTGCTTCATAAAACGTTGTAGGCAAGTTGTCTTTCATTGCAGTTGAGTCCAACATCATTTTTACGAAGAATTCCAAACACTGATAAGGAACATTCCAATTTGACTTGGAGGCCAATAATCTCACACACATTGATAACTTTGAGTTAGACGATCCATCAAACAACGGCGTATTCATCTCATTCAACGAATGATAAAATTTCTGCGCTTCCTCATTCGGCAACTCTTCCCTACCAAAATCTTCAGGTTGATCATAGGTCAAGTTCACACCAAAAGCATCCTCAACCATGTCACCAATCAGATTAAAGTTTTCCTCATATTCCATAGGCGGCTGACTACTTGAAGCATGCGCGTTGCTAGTCTCTGGTACGTTACTAGGCAGTTTTTCACCGTTAAATGTCCAAACCCAATAATTTGTAATGAAACCCCTTCTATGCAAATGAGATGTTACTTCCTGTGGGTCACTAATTATTGGTCTACATTCACATTTAAGACAGGGACACCTAACTCCTCCTTCGCTTCGACATAATTCCTGAGCAAACACCCAACTGATAAACCCTTCAACTCCTACTATAAAATTGGGTTTAAGTCCCATTCTTCCTGGAAATGTTCTATCGTACATCCAACTACGATAATACCGATAATATTCCATACTGCACATTTATACAATCATTGTCATTTTGAGTTACAAATATTAATCAACTTAATATTATTCTTAAACGTATACTAGTTAATATTTACTATTCTTAAAAATATTATTTAATAACAATACTACTAATATTTTTAACTACACATGTTATATTGAACATATGTTAACCATAAAATTATTTTTTTAACTACACATTTTAAACTACACATATTGGAAATATTATTTAATAAAAATACTACTATTAAATATTTACTATTATTAAAAATATTATTTTTGATTCACGTGATTACCACGTCGCTATATTTTTTTATTTTAAACATACATATATAATATATATTCTACTTCTAATATATATTTTAATTTAAAAAAAATGTATTTTCAATTTAATAACAATAACATATATTTTAATTTTAGAAATATAACATATAATCATATTATATTTTATTTTATTTTAAATATACATATATAATATATATTCTACTTTTGAATATATATTTTAATTTTTTAAAAAAATGTATTTTTAATATAATAAAAATAACATAACATATATTCTTTTTCTATTTAATATATATTGCACATAAAAAAAGTTTATTTTCAATTTAATATTTTCTGTTTTTAAGAACAATTACATAAATTATATATTTTTTATTAATATTTTCTGTTTTTAAGAATAATACCATAAAATACATATATTTTATTTAGAAAATAAAAAACAGATTTTAAAATTAAATCTAAACATTTTTAACATTCTAAACTCCTCAACTCCTAAACTCAAAATTAGCATTTACATCATATACATTTTTATCATTCTAACAATTTAATCTACTAAATATGAAAGAAAAAAAAAAGCAATATAAAACATATATTATTTTTAATAATATATTCTATTAATTTTTAAAAACAACTGTAACACCCCAATTCTACCCAAGCATTTAGGCAAGAAAATATCAGAGTGTTAAAATTTCATACAACACAATTAGGATGTTACACTAAGTAACCAAACAAACACCTAGAAAACAAACGGCCATCAGCGATGCCAAAAGCATACAACACCTGCCTATAAAACGATACATAGCACACGGAAGATATATATATATATATATATATATATATATATATATATATATATATATATATATATATATATATATATATATATATATATATATATATATATATATATATATATATATATATATATATATATATATATATATATATATATATATATATATGAGGAGGGATCAAATTACACCCGAAGAGTTACATCAAAATTAACGTTATATGAAAGCTCATTTTGACGTTAATCTTTGGATATCTTGATCGTATAGTAAATCATTATAGATTAAGCTCAAACTTTATAGGTATGATCTATATGATATTATGTTTCAATCCAACGGTTGAATTTAAAAAATATTAATTCGAAATGTAGTTATTGAACGAGTGTAACTCGTGGTGTAACTCTTCGGGTGTAATTTGATCCCTCCTCTATATATATATATATATATATATATATATATATATATATATATATATATATATATATATATATATATATATACACACGTCTAACTCTCACTCTCAAAGAGGAGTTTTCCAAAATAAAGTGTTTACAATACACATCATCACATATACATGTTCAAAAGAGTCATATGCAAATAAATAACAACAGACTCCCGACTACCCGGTGTTATGTATCAGAGCAACCGACAAGATCAACTGGAGGACTACCTCTTCCAAAAGACTCCCAAAACGGCTAATCTGCAGGATGCCACTCAAGCATCAAATCAGCAGAAGGGTGAGTATATAATTTATTATGAAGAAGTATAATATATATATAGCGACTAAAACACAATGAATCAAAATAAAACACACGGACCAACCTAATAGCTCAAGAATAAAAGTCACGGCAATCCACTCATTCAACCACAATCGATATATAAGTAATGCGACACATGAATGATAACATAAATTATAAAGACAGACAATGATGAATGAGACTCGACTATGCATATGCATGTGGTACCAATCTGGAGTAAACTCTTCTTTTCATTATGACAAATACACCATTGTCGAGCATTATGCTGGGACTTTATACCACTCAGGAAATTGCCACTCAGGCCATTATCATCGAGCATGTAGCTCCCACTGATGACCTCTTGCCACTTAGGCAAATACACATTTACCGAGCATTAAGCTCTTACTGGTAAAAATTGCCAATTCAGGCCTCTTTCTTTCCTTTCCGTTTCTTTTTTTTTCTTTCTTCTTTTCTTTTCTTATCTTCTTTTCTATCTCCCCCCCTCCCCCACTTCTCAAAATATCTCAATCAAAATATCTACTTTACGGTCTAAACTCAATTGCTCAGAAAAACCCCAAAACGCAGAATATTACCTTAATAATATTTCCAGTACAAAAAACATGGAAACCTTCAATTAAATATTAGTCCGCCATCCCGAACTAATATCGACTGAAACGACTCAAAACGGTAAAATTCCAATAAACGTCACAAACGTCCAAATTAAGCCTATACTTATTTTTCCGGGCGTTACAACAACAACATAAAATATATTTTGTAAATTAATATATAAAAGTTTTGATAATATTAATATATAATAATATTAATACTAGTTTTAATATATCAGTTTTTTTCTAATAGTTTTTGAAATATTAATAAAAAATATATATAATTTTCGTTTTTATTTTATTTACTATATTCTGTTTTATTTTTTTATAAAATAAATATGTAATATTTAATTTATTATTTCATTTTATAATAATTAATTTAAAAAATAACCTAATTAAAAAAAAACCTAATAACTATATTAAAAATATATCACATTATAAATAAATATTTAAAAAAAATCTGAAAAAAAATAAAAAACTTACCTCTTCTTCAATCTACTCCACCTTCTTCTACTCCACCTTCTTCTCCTTCACCTTCTTCTTTCTTCAAAATGGAAACAAAAAAATTTAAAGCATTAACAACATAATACAGTATGAATATAAAACAAAATTATAAAAAATACTGATGTAATTTACCTTTAATACAACAATATGTGAAATTTGTGAAAAATATTTGGGATTGAAAGGTATGAAAAATTGAATTGGGGGAATTGAAAATTTGGGGATTTTGAGAGAGGAGGGACGTTTCTGGTTTTGTTTTGGGATAGAAGAACAAGAAATTGTAAAGGAGGAATAGAAGTGGAAGAAGCAAAACGCGTAAATAAATAAACTAAGCAGTGACGTGAGAATCACGTCGCAACCTTGCCATGTGAGACTCACGTTGCAACATGACAACGGTAACATTAATTAATGTTCTTGCCTGCAATGCTGCCACCATGTCACTTCAGTGGAACGTTGAATTTTCCCTCTAAAAGTTGCGACGTGTTTGTAACGTCACAACTAAATTTTTTAAAATTTGAATCATGCCCCCTACGTGAATGTTATAACTTTTTCTATTTTAATTTATAAACTTAATATAGTGATGTTTATCCCACGTCGCAACATTTTTTACATACCCCAATGTCTGACTCCTGGTTACTTTATGTTTATAAAGTTATTTGAAATTTAAAAACACGTTGCGATGTGTTTATCACGTCGCAAATGACAATAATTACCCACGTGACATCCACGTCGCTACATTATGTCGCTGGAGAGAGTATATCTTGTAGTGTTCGGACCTATCTCCAACTGAAATAAAAAATTGGGGATAGAATTGTTGAGCCGAATCACACTCACCCAAGCTCACCTGTCTATGAAACTATGAGAAAAGACAGATTTTTTACTCTTTTTGACCAATTTTTTCATCAAAAACATCAAAATAACTAACTTTCAAAAATAAATTAATTAATATACCCAACATTCAAAAAAAAAAATGTTGTCAAAAGTCTCTTCTAATTTTAATATGGTGTGTTAGCGTATTTATTTTAATTTTATAATATAAATTTGACATTTCTTACAAATTTACTTGCAGATATACATGCGTAGCATATTGTCTACGCATGTAAGTATGCTAATAATATTAAATTTATAGAAAAATTTACCGCTAATATTAATTCTGCAAAAAAATATATAAAATTTAAAAAAATACCGAACACCAATTCAATTGGCACCCCCCATTTTAATATAGGAGGAAACGTTACTAGCCTTTAAGAGTCCATATTGTCTTTTTCTTTTTCTTTTTTCTGAAAGATGGATACATTGAAAAATATGATAAAAAGATGAATATATTAGTATTAAGCATTGAAAACTTCGTTATTTGAAGAAAAAAAATTCTGTTTTTTCCTTTTTTTGATATTATGTTCAATTGATACCCTAATTTTCATTTTCTGTAATAATAGTTATTTTGTTATATCATTTTTTTAAAATTGGTGATACCCAACGTCATTTCAGATTGGCATTAACAACTCCCGAACATTAAAGGACTCTCGTACATTTAACTCATACGACCCAACACCAACATTGCTTCATGGCTCGCTTTCAGGTACCACCCTACGCATGTACCATGTTTCATGGCCCGCTCCTAGGTACCAACCCTATGCATGCACCGTGTTCCAGGGCCCATTTTCAGGTACCACCCTATACTTGCACCATGCTCCATGGTTCACTTTCAGTTTCATGTACAACCCTCAAGCAGAACAGTGTCAAAGAGATAAAGCATCAATCGTAAAAATAACTGCATAAAAGCAACATAATGGATTTTTTTACCTCCATGTCACTAATATGAGATTAAAATCCCATAATGCCACAAAGTGAAAATAAAATACCAATATGCCACACTTCCAGTTCAGGTCCGGCCAGGCCTTGGACGGACTGGAAGTAAAAAAATTTTGCGTGTTAGGGTCCGGCCAGGGGTGGGCCGGACGCAAACTAGGCCCTTTTTTTTTTTAATTGATTTAAATAATTATTAATTACTATAATTGATTTTTTATTATAAATAAAGATTAAAAAACCATAAAATTAAATAAAAAACATTAAAATATAATAAAAAATTTAGTTGCCAATATTTATAAAAAACATTAAAATATAATAAATAACATTAAATATGAATAAAATATTTATTTTATTCAATACATAAACAGGTACAAGGAAAAAAGACCTATTTTTTTTGGGCTTTGGTTGGACCATATGGCCCCCAGTGAGACATTTTTTGAGTATCTTTGGTCTCTTACCCTTACCTAACGGTTGCTCAATGTTTGGTGGAGGTTGCCTTTGTGGAGAATCGTCGCTTGAAAGATCATCGTTTTGATGCGACGGACCATCATTCATAAACGTAGCCAGTTGTTCTAGAGTTATTGTCGGTAAATTTTCGAGTACTTGATCATCAGTGATGTCAATGAATGGTTGAGTAGAACCTACAAAGGTTTGTGGCACATTTGATGACATGTCTGGATAGTAGACATTTGTGGTGTCAAAGGTATGTTGTGGTTGGGAGAGTGAAAGCGGTTGAGATTGGGAGTATGACTGGTCGAAGTCGGGTTGAGGGATTGGGGTGTTATGTAGCGGTGGTCGAAGTGTTGATTGTTGATATTGTTCTTGGTGATAGTAGTAGTTTGTTTGGGGGGTTGAGGTGTAAGGGGTTGGAATTTGAGATGGTGTGGCAAAAAATGTGTGTTGTTGTGTGGTTTGAGTGTGTTAGTATGTTTGTGGAAAGGAAGAAGTTTGTTGTTGGAATTGTGTTTGTTGGAATTGTGTTGTTGGTTGGAATTGTGGTGTTGTTTGAAATTGTGGTGGTGGTTGGAATTGTGGTGTTTGTTGGAATTGTGGTGTTGTTTGGAATTGTGGTGTTGGTTGGAATGATTGTGGGATTTCTTGTTGAAAGGCGGTTTGTGGGGTTGATGAAGAGGAGGCATAATGACGAGGGTCAGCCAAATACGTTTCTTTCGACAAATATATTAATGGAATATTTCTTAACCATTGCATATATTCATCGGTGTGGCGTAAAGTAGTACTCACCTCACCTGTCATTATTAATTTTTTTCTACCCTTCCACTCGTTGTTCTCTTGAATGTTCAAATCTCGATAATTACAATCCTTTACATCATTCTTCGTTACCAAGTGATGATCTCCAAGACACCTCGGGGGTTGAGGGATGTTTTGCGTAAAACCAAATTGAAGCCTAACCCTGTCGGCGTGATGCATTTCCACAATATGAAAACAAATAATATATGTAGTTGCACTCCACGCTCGAGCTTCTCGTTGAGTGCGACGAGGATATTTTTCGTAAGGCCTCCACAAAAACTGTAAGACATAAATAAATATAAGAGTCGTATTCACGTAGACGAAAGATTTAGTATATGGCTTGGAAAATAACTTACATCTCCTTGGACCATGTGATCCAAAATGAAACGATATCCATCAAGAAAAGCATTTGGAGATGAGAAATACTCCATACCTCGTTGTGCAAATCTTGCATATTTAAAAAGTTCAATTAGGAATATGCGTTAATTTAGTGGAAAAATAAATATATAGAATAAAGAATTTACCTAGTGGCGTATGGATAGGATGGAGCAATTTCACTCCTTGGAGCAAGTCGTGGAATGCGATAGTAAGTCCACACAGCGAGAATGAGTGAGCAGCCTGCAACACTCATGCATCCTACACGACATGCTTTGCACATCTCCCTGTAAAGGTAAGCCAAACACGCAGACCCCCAACTATATTTGCCACATTCATCAAGATCTTTGACAAATTTGAACCAAGAAGAATGCAATACATTATGAGATTTATCAGGAAATAAAACAGCAATCATACTTAAGATATATAATTTCGCATCAATACGGTATGAGCCAACCCACTGATGAAGAGCCAACACAAAACAACGAACCATTTATACCCAACGAACAAGTGGACGAGTACAATGAAGATGAAATACAAGAAGTGCAATATGAAGATCTTTTTGGTGATGACAATGACCCTGATATTGTTGAGCCGTCGCAGCCTACAATTGCACGACCGATTAGCATGTACGCCCCACCGGATCACATGCGAAATATCTGTTTAGAAGAGGCACAGTCTGAATCAATATTTGGTTCGCACATAACAAACTATAGTCATGTTGATTTATATGAGGGAATGGAGTTTGAAGACAAGGAGGAGTGTGTTGCTGTTATACAACATTGGCATATCGCAATTAAGGTAAAGCTCATAATTTCTCATATAACAGGAAAGTATGGTTATAATATATCTTACAGAAAAGCGTGGATTGCAAAGGTAAAGGCCATAGAATCCTTGTATGGAAACTGGGAGACATCTTACAATGACCTTCCACGATGGTTATTGGTAATGAAAACATATCTTCCTGGAATGATAATAGACTTGGAAACGTTACCTGCATTTTCAAATGAAGGAAGTCAGTTGGGTGATAAGATGATATTCCACCGTCTATTTTGCGCTTTTCAACCATGCATCCATGGTTTTGCCTATTGCAAGCCAATTGTTCAAGTCGACGGAACATGGTTGTATGGAAGGTACAAAGGGACATTGTTGATGGCTGTGGCGCAGGATGGGAATGGTAACATTTTTCCAATTGCTTTTGCTATTGTCGAGGGTGAAACCAAGGATGCTTGGAGTTTTTTCCTTCGTAATCTAAGAAGCCACGTGACACCCCAACCCAATCTATGCCTAATATCAGACAGACATCCATCGATTAAAACTGCCTATGATGATCCTGCAAATGGATGGCAAAATCCTCCGTCTTCACATGTCTATTGCATTAGGCATATCGCGCAAAATTTTATGCGTGCGATTAGAGACAAGGAACCACGTAAAAAACTCGTCAACATGGGTAATAGTCTAATTGATCTTTGTGAAGTACATTTGTCAAATGATCTTTGTCGGTTTCTTGACATGTTTATTATTTGTAACAGGATATGCATTGACGGAGTCAACGTACAATTACTATAGAACCGAAATTCGTCAGACAAATAGAGATGCTTTGGAGTGGATTGAAAATATCCCCAGGGAGAAGTGGGCAAGGGCGTTTGATAGAGGGCAACGATGGGGACACATGACGACTAACCTTGCAGAAGCAATGAACTCTGTGCTAAAGGCAATCAGAAATCTTCCAATAGCGTCTTTGTTTTCGGCCACATATTTTCGGATGGGAGCATTATTTGGTCAACGCGGACATGAATGGACAAAGAGGTTGACATCAGGCCAAACTTTTACAGACAAGTGTATCAAGGGGATGACTGAAGAAGTCAACAAAGCAAGCAGTCATAATGTTTACCAATTTGACCGGGAGAGATTCTATTTTATGGTGGCCGAAAGAATAAACCGCAACGATGGTCGTCCAACTGGTACTTACGGTGTTGATCTGCGAAAAAGAACATGTGATTGTGGAAAATTTCAAGCGTTCCATTTGCCTTGCTCACATGTGATTGCAGCATGTGAAAGTATACGCCAAGACTACACCATTCACATACCCGACGTGTTCAAGATACAACATGTTTTTAAAGTCTACCAACAAAGCTTCCAGATCCTCCCACATCAAGACAATTGGCCGCAATATAGAGGGCCTACTCTTTGTCATGAGGAAACTATGCGTAGGAAAAAAAGAGGGCGCCCTAACAGTACTCGGATTCGAACCGAAATGGACGACGTGGAAAAGGAAAAGAGAATGTGTGGGATATGCCGTGAAGTAGGCCATATCCGAAGTAAATGTCCAAATGTAGTAGGCCCGTCTAATAGGCCTAATTAATGTTTACTTCAACTAGCTTTATTTAATGTTTACTTCAACTAGCTTTATGAATGTAATATAATGTCTTTTTAATTGAGTTTGCAACCATCAATGACTAAAACAACATTTCACATTAAACATAACTAAAACAACATTTCACATTACTAAAACAACATTCAATGACATCGAAATAAAGACAGCCACAAATAAAACAACCACACCGGAAACACTTAAAACGACATCACAGGAAACAAATAAAACATATTCTAAGAGATTACAACCATCAACACAATATCATGTGGTCCTAGCATCATCATAAGGACACCAGCATCATTTTTCACGGCTCTCCAAGAACGAGTTACTACTCCATTTGGGCCTTTCTCCGTGACCTGCCTTTTAATTTTCCTTATCTTTTCACCCTCGAGAATGTTTCCGTCTAACCATCCGATCAAGTGCCTCTGTAGATGCTCAAAAGTTTGGGTGTTCCATAGTTTGATCTTCAACGGAGGCTTTGTTGCTGAAAAAAATAATGTTGCATCTCTCTTCATAGGTGGAAACGTTGGAAGGGGTTCAGAAGACATCTCCAATAGTAACACTAAACCTTCAATTGTAACTGGTGTGAGTGGAAATGTGGCTGTACAGTCTTATTTATAGGCAAAAAAATAATAATAAAATATATGTCCTCGTCCATCTATTGGCCGAACCTACACATGCTCGTCCATCTATTGGCCGAACCTACACATGTTCGTCCAACCCGTGACTTACACTCATATTTTTAATAATTAAAATAACATTTTTTTTAATTTTTTATTATATTTTAATCATTATTTATAATAAAAAAACAATTTTCATGATTAATAAATCTTTAAATTCAATTAAAATAAATATTGGCAAATAATTATTTTTAATTATATTATAATGTTTTTTATTATATTTTATTGTCTTTTAATCATTTTTAAAAAAAAACAATTTTTATAATTAATAAATTCTTTAAATCAATTAAAATAAAAAAAATAAAAAAAAAGGCCCTAGTTAGCGTCCGGCCCACCCCTGGCCGGACCCCAACGTGCAAAAAATAACCTTTTCCAGTCCGTCCAAGGCCTTGCCGGACCTGTACTGGAAAGGTGGCATTCTGGTATTTTTTTTCCACTTTATGACATTGTGGTATTAAACTTCCATTTTTGTGGCATTCAGGTAAAAAAATCAACATAATGTAATATATCGTCTTGTGAATATAAGTAAAAATAGTTTGAAATGTTAGAGTGGTGTAAATATAACTAACTGCACCTACTGAGACATTCTTAAGGACCATGCAAGTTGTTTACTTTTATTTCAAATATACAGTCTTGTGAATATAAGTAATATGTAGTTTGAAAGATTTTCCTGAAAGTGGTATCAAAAAGAAAAATTATGATCAACTGGTCAAAGGGAAGTAGATTTTATATATTGAAATAAAATCTAATCTTTAACATTATATTTTATAGGATCGAGATTCAAAACGATAGAGTTAACATTATGAAGGCATGAATAATTCAGCATCAAGTTAGTGGAAGCTTAGCTATGATTCCAGTCAGGGCCGGTCCCGGCTTTTTAGAGGCCCAGGGCAAATAAAAAAATGGACCCCTGACAAAAATTGATTTTTTATTCACCTTTAACATGAAAAAGAATTCCGAAGATATAATCAAAATTTCTATACAACAAACACTGTCTCAAAGAAATGAAAGTGGTGCTTCTCCTACTTCAGTTACGGAAAATCAAATCATATGACTAAGAAATGTAGGAGTAAACTTAAACAATGTCTTGGTAAGAAATTTATTTCTATGATAAAAAAATAATAAATCAAAACACAAACGATAATGAATTTGTTTTCGTCATAAAAATTTAATAATAAATAAGTTAATTAAATCATAAAATTTTAAATTTTAAATATTAAATTATAATATATCAATAATATCTATATTTTATATTAAAATAAATTAAAATTATAAAAGCTACAATAAGTAACTATTGAAAATAAAATTGAATTAAAAATCTCAATTTTTATTGATTGTATAAAAAAAAGAGTTTATAGTTAAAATTTGAGAAAAGTTAATTGACTGTGAACATCGAACTAATGCTTCTGTAAAAGAATGATAAATAAAATTATGGAGAGGGCAAGTATCGAACTGATAACAGTAAACATTTCAAGCAAAGCCATAACCATTGAGCCAGAAATAATTAGTTGCTAGTCTTTTTCGGTCACAAATATATATTGTATTATTGCAGTATCATAATTTTTTAACTACACGTCCTAAAATGAGGCCCCCATTTTATTGAGGCCCTGGGTTGTGGGCCTGCTTGCCCTGGCCCAGGGCCGGCCCTGATTCCAGCCAAGCATTTAAGTATTCTACTGAATACTAATTCTGATCTTCTAACCCTTATAGTGTGTTTGGATGAGGTAATTTGAAATTTTAAAGAAATTTAAAATTCAAAGCAATTTAAATTATTCAATTGAAATCCATTCATTTTTAAATTATTTTGTTTGGATGAAATATTAAGATAATTCATTGTTAGATTTTTAGGGTCATATTTTATAAAATTTAAATTTTTTGGATCAAATTAAAAAATTGAAAAGTAGGGACTAATTTGCAATTTTTGAAAATTTTAAGGATCAAATTGTAAATTTTAAAAATTATTAAGGACCAATTTGCAATTTTTTGAAAATTTTTGGGGTCAATTATGTAATTTTGAAAAATATGAGCACCAATTTGCAAAATTTGAAGAAATAATAGTAACATGGATGATGAGAGGAATTTCAAATTCTTTAGTTTTTGGTGTCATTTCAAAATGATTAAATTTAGCTTAAGATAAAATACTTTATAAATTTCCATCATTTTAACAATTCTTCATTTTTGTATCCAAACAATGAATTTTGTACAAATCATTTTAAATTCCCTCAAAACATTACATTACTTCATTAAAATGCTTCATCCAAACACACGTTAGTCTATTTTGAATTGGTGGTTATCTCACTGCACTGCAGTTTTTCTGAGATTGTTCTTTCTTGTTGTTCTAGTTCTTTAGTTAGCGGTTGGAACTTGGAAGCATGGTTTTAAATTGCGGTTGCGGCGTTGGATGCGGTTGCGATTGCGGTCATTGCGCTTGTTGCGATGCGCATTGCGGCCGTTGCGGCGTGAATTTTTTAAACGAAGTGTTTGAAATATTATATTGAAAAACACTTAATGTTATGTTTTTCCATTATATAAAAAGTAAATTGAGTTTTAGAAATCTAATATATTGATTTTTGATAAAAATACTTAAAAAAAAACATGATAAAAATTGTCCGATGGGGTTCCGCACCAGAGGCGAGATTTTAAATTGCGGTCCGATGCGGTTGCAAAGGCAACCGCATCCGCAATATTGCGGGTGCAATTGCGGTTGCGGACCGCAATTTAAAACCATGCTTGGAAGGCTTTTGTTTTATTGGAGAAATTCAAAGCTCTTAAATTGATGTTGAAAGGTTGGAATAAGTAGGTGTTTGGTAACTCAGAGTTTCAAATTGATTCTTTAAGGGAGGCTGTTAGGGAGTTGGATGTTGTAACTGATAAGAAATTTTTATCTTAGGAGAAGATTCAGGCCCGTTCTACTAATATTGCAGAAGTTTTGTTTTTGGGAGGGAATAAAAATTCTAAAATGTTTCAAAGATCCAAATATAAGAGGCTGTTAGGGAGCAGAAGTAAGAGGAATGATAGTCTGGCCTTGAAGGTTGGTGAAGGGGTGTTTTGGAATAGGCAAAAAGTGTAATTATTTTCCAGTGATTTTCAAGGAGCCAAACAGGTCTCCCATGGATGGGATAGTCTTCCGCTCTCTCTGATAATGATAACCTTGCCTTGACTACTTCTTTTAATATTCATGAGTTAGATGGTGTGATTGCCTTATGCGATGGTAACAAGAGTCATGTTTCACATGATTTTTCTTTCTCCTTTCTCCAATTTCATCAGTTTGCATCGTTACCTCATTGTTTTAATTCTTACTTTGCCACCTTGAATCCTATGTTAATTCTCTTTTTTCAGGTAAGCGATTTTAGACTTATTTATTTGGTTAGTTCTTTATCAAATTAGTGGCTAAAGTATTAGCTACTAGACAATAGGATGTCATGGAAAAACTTGTTTTTCCTAGTCAATTTGTCTTTCTAAAAGGTCGAATGTTGATAGATAGTGCGGTGGCTGTGAATGAAGTAACTAACCTGACTAAGAAAGTTAGGAATTCTTGTCTATTTTTTAAGTGGATTGATGACTTTTTGACTTGAGAGTTTATGGAGTATATGTTGGTCAAATTTGAATTTTAATGATAAGTGAGTGTATTGAATTAGAGCTTATGATTTTTATAGGAATTTCGCAGTGTTGGTCAAAGATTGCCCAACACAAGAGATTAGCATTCAAAAGGATCTGAAGTAAGTATGCTCCTGAGTCCACTTCCTTTTTCTACTAGTGGCTGAAGGGGTAAATGGCTAGATTAGTAGGGTCGTTGAGTTGGAATAGGAACACCGAATTTGGTAGTATCTGTATAACACCCTTCTAAACCCCGCGGAAATTATTAATATAATCAAAGTAAAAACATGCAACTAAGGGTGTCACAATTAATTTAAATTCAAAACATATGTCATCTATGATGCTTTATTAGGAAACGATTCACCAAATAACAATTCATTTTTATCACAGCAGAATAGTATAACATCACCAATACAAACCAATGGAAACATAATCCAAAACCAAATAAAATAGAGTACGTAAATTTAACTCTAAACTAAATCGTTCCCCAGTGTTGCACTATCAGAGCATGACTGACACGACACCAACTAACAGATGAACTCTACAAGCCATCCTCACCGAGCAATAAGCCGCTACTTCTTAATCTGAAAATGTCAACATGTAAGGGTGAGTCTCATTCACAATTAATAAATATTATGCATTCATAAGCAACAAAACGTCATAATATATCATTCACCCAATTACACATATTCAGATTCTTAACTATCATTCATCAAACACGACAAACACATCACCCAACATAACACTGAACCCATCCAATCATATTATGATAAAATGCATACGAACCAACTGACACTATGCATGTGGTACCAATAAGCCGTGGAATTACTCCACCCGACCGATCTAATCATCACCGAGATTCAGCCCCACCGGCATAAATTCCATACAATAGGAATTATGCCCACCAATGATCCAAACATAGCCGCGATCCATCACCAAATACTTATGAATGAATGCACACATATGACATACTTAAAACATCACCGATCTGATGCGCCGTATCGTCTCACCATAACTCACCATTTCCATCACCGATAAAGTATGCACATGTTTGCACAATCATTCAATCGTTTACGTATTAATCATAAAATCATAATAATAATCAAAATCAAGCCATCACCACGTCAATCACATTGTTACACCTAACATCATATGCACACAATGTTTAATTCCATCAAACTAATTAAATTGAGATTTTAAAATAAAATAGGGCCATAGCCCATTTCATTATTTCATCATATAAAATATTTAATTAGCTTCGCAATGCCTAAAACGGCACTAAAAAAGGATACACGAATCAAAAGATACGCTATTTCAGAGTTTAGAAAAAGTTGCATACAACAAGGTCCGCTCAGCGACCTTCAAGCGCGCTTATGCACCTGAAATTCAATAACCCCGCTTCAAGCGGTGTATCACAGTAGCTATCTACGTTGGGACCTCCTCTTAGAGGGCTAGGTCCTCTTAGCGAGCCCTTTTATTTTTTGAAAAAACGAACATCATCCACTTAGCGAGCCAGAGGCCGCTTAGCGGACGTGCGATTATGCAGAGTTTCACCTCTGTGACAGACCTGTGATTCAACGCATCTTTCACCCAAAATCACTTCTAAAATCGATTAAAGGTATATAGTCATCAAATACATCATCATATATCGTCAAACATCCACAAAAACAGGTTTTCAATCAATAGTTTATGCAATTTCATCAATTACCCTAAACTATGATGTTCCTAAACCTAACAATCCCAATATATCTAATTGAATCAATCCATATATCAATCAGTCTATCACCTATAATCACATAAGAGATACTAAAAGGAAGAGTCCCCCCTTACCTTAGTCAAAATCTTGATTCTT